>NC_056726.1:1630437630-1630482630 GCF_019279795.1 Protopterus annectens | reverse complement strand
ACCGGAGGGTTCTTTGGGATCCCAGGGAGAGACCTTGTTATTGCAGGATGTGGCCTCTCAGGAGGCAGGCCAGGGTGATGGGGCTTCTCAGGTTACTATACTCCCCTCCCTGCCTAGGGTGGTTAGGCCCTCTCCTTCTGTTTCCAAGGCTTCTCCTAGAGGCAGGCCAGGGTTAGCTTCAGTTGGTGTCACCCCTAGTTCTTCTGGAACTGTGCCCAAGAAGCATATGCTTAAAATGGCAGAAGATTTGATTTCTCTGATTAGGGGTTCTTTGCCCCCTCCTGATAAGAGACCTAGGGTGGAGCCTGAGCTAGGGAGTTTTGAGCAGGCTTCGGATGTTTCAGAGTCTTCGGCTGAAGACTTGCAGGAGTTCTCTCCTTATTCTGATTCTGATGTGGATGATTCTACTCCTTCTGCTTCTCCTCCTGAGGATTTTTCTTTTTCAGAAACTCTTCATTCCATGAGGGAGCATTTTAAGTGGGAAGGTCAGGACTTCTCTGATTCCAGGAAAAGGCTTAGGGAATTTTTGTTTTTACCCCAATATAGGCCTGTGGCTATACCTCCCATGTTAGATGTAGTGGAAGATGTTTTTACAGAGGCTTCTCTTAATCCTGATTCTTTGCCTCCTGCTCCTGTTAAACCGGATAGGTATTACAGGGTGCCTGAAGTTCATAAGTATCTTTTTAAGAGTCCGAGGGCGGACCCAGAAACTGTTAGCCAGGGGCCTAAAGGTGTTAAGGCTTCTGTTGTCAAGAATCCGGTTCCTGCAGATAAAGAAGCCAGGGCCTTGGATAGATGGGGAAAGAAAGTTTATACTTCTTCCACTCTAGCTATGAGGGCTTTGAATTGCCAGTTTCACATGTTAAAATACCAAAACTATCTTCTTTCACAGTTGAAGTCTAAGGTTGATGCTCTGGCGGAAGGTATTGATTGTAAAGAGTTACAAGATTTAGTACATGTTTCTGAACAGGTGGGTAAGCATTCTTTGCAATGTGGTTTTGATGCTGTACAGGCCTCGTCTAGGGTGGCTGCCACTGGGTCAGTTCTTCGCAGGCACGCCTGGCTGAGGGATCAAAATTTATCTGACCATGTTAAAACAAGGATTTTAGATGCTCCTTTACAATCTGATGTGTTGTTTGGTTCTCCTGTTGAGGCAGTTTTAAAGAAAATGGAAGACAAGGCTAAGTCTATGCAGACTGTTAAAGATTTTTTGCAGGTTCAGCCTCCAAAGTTTAGTAGGAATTGGCCTGCTAAAGGGTGGACGTATCCTTCTTATGATTCCCAGTCTAGGGGTAGATCTAGACGTGGGAGGGGCAGGGCTCAGGGCTCTTTCAGGCCTAGAACAGGGAGTTCTCCTGCACAGTCTTCAGGTGAGGGTGTAGGGGTCAGTCCTTTCGTAAACAGACCCAATGACCTGCCTTTTCAGCTGCCAGAGCCTTCTCGTCTGGCAGCACCTTTGGGAGGAAGGTTGGCACTTTTCAAAGAAAATTGGAGTTTAATTACCCAAGACAGATGGGTATTGGATATCATACACCAAGGTTACAGGTTTTATTTCCATACTTTGCCTCCTTTCAGAGGCATGCCAGACGTTCCTCCTCAACAAAGAATAGAGGCTCACAAGCAAATTTCTCTGTTACTTCAACTAGGGGCCATACAGCCGGTCCCTATGCCAGAAGTGGGCCTAGGATTTTATTCTCGCCTGTTCCTAGTACCAAAGAAGGGGAACACGTGGAGACCAATTTTGGATTTATCTATCCTCAACACTTATCTGGACATTCCCAAGTTCAAAATGTTGACGTTACAACAGCTTTTACCTCTGCTGGGCAAAGATCATTGGATGGTAACTTTGGATCTCAAGGAGGCTTACCTTCATGTTCCTATCAGACTAAGTTGCAGGAAGTATCTGCGTTTTCGAGCTGGGACTTCTCACTATCAGTTCTCTGCATTGCCCGCCCTTTGGCTTATCTACTGCGCCCAGAGTGTTCACGAAAGTTCTGGCTCCAGTGATAGCTTTCTTCAGGCTAAAAGGAATACAGATCTATCCTTATTTGTACGACTGCCTGATTCTGGCTCAAGGAAGGGAGGAGCTTCTTCATCATTTGGAATATGTGATAGCAGTGCTAAGATGCCTGGGGTATTCTGTGAACGAAATAAAGTCCAGTCTAGTACCCTCTCAAGACATGTGCTTTCTGGGTGTAAGACTGAATACAGCATCCCAGATGGCCTTTTTAACCCCGGACAAACAAAAGAGTCTTTCCCTTTACTTCCATCAACTATCTCATCAGTCCGGGCTGACTGCAAGGACAGTCCTTCAAGCCTTAGGGTTCATGGCATCTTGTATTCTGGTGCTTCCCAATGCCAAACTGCATATGAGGAAGCTGCAATGGTATCTCAAAATGTATGGACACAGCACTGCCAGGATCTGGACACTGTCATTCAAATAATACCTTGCATTCAAAAGGAATTTTTGTGGTGGGCTCAGGAATGTCACCTAAACAAGGGACTCTCTGTGACCCGGCCAGAGGCGAGTCAGATTTTAACGACAGATGCCTCAGACAAAGCTTGGGGAGCTCATCTAAATGGAAAGTGGATACAAGACAAGTGGCCTGCCAGACTACAACATCTACATATCAACCTGAAGGAGATGTTAGCAGTCCAGTTTGCATTGATAGCTTTCAAGGATTTACTTCTCCCAGGGCAGGTGTTGATTCTAACAGACAACACAACTGTCATGTGGTACATCAACAAGCAAGGGGGAACGCATTTTTATCCTCTATGCAGGCAAGCAATGATTTTGTGGGAGACTGCTCTCAGTTTACAGCTCAATCTTCAGGCAAGGTTTCTGCCAGGAGCACAGAACTCCTTAGCAGATGTGTTGAGCAGACGAATTATGGATCCCCACGAGTGGAAATTGGATCCTCATGTATTTCAAAAATTGACAGTGTCATGGGGAACTCCAGACATAGATCTGTTCGCTTCTCCACTAAACCATCAGCTGCCAAAGTTTTGCACAAAAGGTTTCATCCCACAGCTTGGAAAGTGGATGCTCTTTCTTTCAATTGGAGCAATCTTCATGTGTATGCCTTTCCACCTCTGCCTCTCCTCCCAAAGGTACTTCTAAAGGTCAGACAGGACAAGCCAAGGATGATTTTGATAGCTCCAGATTGGCCTCGACAGCACTGGTACCCATTACTGAGAAGTCTGGTACGGAAGCCTCCATGGCCTTTGCCTTGATTCCACACCTGTTGTCACAGGAGGACAGCCATTTGCTCAATGTCAAACTTCACTCTCTTCACCTAACAGCCTGGCATATTCTGTTTTGAATCATAAAGGGTCTCAACTTCCTCAACAAGTTTTGAATGTGATTTTGGAAGCTAGAAGGCCTAGTACAAGGAAAGTGTACGCAGATAAATGGAAGAGATTTTTATTTTGGAGTGCAGCAAAGGATTTTGATGTTTCTGAGCCTAATTTAAGTGTGGCTCTTCAATATCTTACTGAGTTACTGGACAAGGGTTTGTCCTTCTCTTCTATTAAGGTTCATGCTGCAGCAATTTCAGCTCACTATGAATGTGACCCTCCATTGTTTTCTCATCCTTTGTTCAAGCAGTTTCTTAGAGGGGCAAAGAATATAAGACCCCCACGTAGAGCTCCTACTCCTGCTTGGGATCTCAATTTTGTGTTGGAGAAACTCACTCTACAACCTTTTGAGCCTGCAGCTACTTCTGAGTTGAAATATTTATCATGGAAGACTGCCTTTTTGTTGGCCATTACCTCTGCAAGACGGGTTTCTGAATTACAGGCCCTTATGGCAGTTGAGCCTTTCTTGATTTTCCATAAGGATAGGGTATCTTTACGTACTAATCCTTCCTTTATGCCTAAGGTGGTTTCTAGTGTGGCTTTAAACCAAACTATTCATTTGCCTACTTTTTATGCAAATCCCCAAAATAAAGGGGAAAAGATTTTGCACACTTTAGATGTACACAGGCAGTTGCGATATTATTTGGACAGAACTAAGGGGTTCAGGCAGTCTCAGCAGTTGTTTGTTTCTTTTGCTTTGAGTTCTCAGGGCAAGCCTGTGTCAAAACAAACTATTTCTAAGTGGATTGGGTTTTGCATTGCTTTCTGTTATTCCCATCATGGCAAGGAGATTCCAGCTGGGATTAGGCCCCATTCCACTAGGGCTACTGCCACTTCGACAGCCTTTTTGAGGGGAGTGGCTACCAAGGATATTTTGGAGGCAGCTACTTGGAGTTCAGTGCATACTTTTTCTAGGCATTATCACCTACCACTTTACTCTAAATCCAGGGCTGGTTTTGCCACTGCTGTTTTGCAGGGCATTTTGGCAGCTCTTGCTTCCTTGTAGTTGGCCATCCTCCCTTACCTCTGCTTTGGGATTCTACCCAAGTGTAAGGACTGCAGCAATGTGAGATGAAGAACATAGTACAGTTTTGTACCTACCATAAATGTAGATGTTCGAAGATCCACATTGCTGCAGTCCAATTTACCCTCCCTCCTTCCCCTCTGTGGTTAGAGGTGGTTGTGTGGGTTGGGTTGTAAATATTGTGTATATTGTATATATTGTACATATAGTTAGTGCAAGGGTGGTTGGTTGTTTGGTTTGCTGTCTTTTGGTTTTGACCTTTATTTTTAGGGTCTTCTGACATCTGGGGCAAGAAAAGACTAAGGATATGACGTCGGTCATGCGCATTTGTACCCTGACGTCCTGATGTCAGTCAAATGCGCCTTGACCGACGTCAGCCTTATACTTTGATATTCGGGCCGACCGAGGACAGCGGACTACCCAAGTGTAAGGACTGCAGCAATGTGGATCTTCGAACATCTACATTTATGGTAGGTACAAAACTGTACTTTTTCTCTTTGTCATTACTGCAGAGCTTGATATGTTCTATGGTTTTACTTGTGATCCTTCAGGGAAAAAATTCTCTAATATGCACAACACTGTTTCAGATGTTTCTATTCACCTTACATCTCCTGTTCCAAGACCATGATCATGGTTTTGAACTTTGTGAATAGTGGGCATTCATTTGAAATGTCTGGAACCGCTTGGGCTGGTGCCGAAATATAGAGACTGAGTTGAGTGGCTGACATACTGGACTTGTATTCCAAGTCCGAGATGATATTTATTGGAATATTTCCTTTTTCTCCAAGACTGGATCTCAGAGTTGGCATATTTAAGTTTGGGATGTGTAGGGGGCTTGCCCTTACATTGGGTGTGCAGGGGGGCTTGCCACCCCCTGCAAAAAAAGTTTTAAGGAGAAGAGCGATCTTCGAGATTAGCTCTTCTGTGTTTTCAGTCTTTTTTTTTTTTTTTTTTCCTAACATGTCAGCACTCAGCATTTTGAGTACCGACATTTCATTAGGGACTGAATATTCTAAATCTAATGGAAAAAGTGGAACAAAAAGAAGCGAAGTGTACAGACCTTATAAGAGCGTAAAATGAACTGCCTTTTACTGATCATCGTGTTACACTGCTGCAGTCATTACACTTGGGTTACCTTGCCGTCAGGCGGTTCCCCAGTCGGCCTGAGTTCCAAAGTCATGGTCCGGTGTCAGTTGCTGTCGCCTCCTCCCTGACGTCAGTGCGACAGGGGTATATAAGATGCAGCCAACTCAATTTTCTTCAGTCTTTCTTGCCATGCGGTGCCCGAAGCAAAAGCAGTTCACAAGTGCCGGTCTGCCGACTCCTGAGATTTTCATTTCCGAATCCAGAACCGAAGTCTTCTACAAAGCTAAGTACCCCATTGGGGAAACTTTTTCTTGCCTCTGTCTGATGTCAGTAAAAGTTAATAACTGTATTTCTTGTGGGAAGAAAATACCTCATAAGGATTTCCATTCTTATTGCATCCCATGCCTAGGCCCAGACCACAACGTCACTGGTTGTCTGTTTTGTGCTAGATTTAACAAGCGTACTATTAAATGTTGGTTTGATTTTGCACGACATTACTTTGGCAGAAAATTTAATTATGCGATGCCGTCGGAACTTCCAACGACCGCAATCCATAAAAAACACAGACAGGCATCCGAGACCCAAAACTGACGACGAAGCCTCTTCTAGGCCAGTCGCCGTTTCTCCGTTTTTCAGCGAGGTGCCTTCTGCAGAACCACAGGCAGCTACCGACTCCTTAGTGGAGATGGCTGGGCCATCGGACTCCCAAGCTTTATAAACTACCGAAACCGACCCTGCACAGGGATCCGGTGTACATGAGCCACCTGCAACTTCAGAGGGTGTCTTCAGACCTAGTCAGCTTCACCTTAAACCCTCTTCTAAGTCTAAACCACCTCTTAAAACAAAGAAATCACAGTCTCCAGGACAGGCCTGCATGCCTAAAAAACACATGCTCAAAATGGCCGAAGACCTGATCACTCTGATCAGGGGGTCCCATCCCCCTCCTGATGAAAGGCCCCGACAGGATGTGATTATGACTCCTCCGACCAGGTGTCCATTTCCTCAGACTCTTCCTCAGACCTAGGTTATTCTTTACCCCCTTATGAGGATTCTGATGCTGAGGAATCCATTCCATCAGCCTCTCCACCAGAGGATTACTCTTTTGGGGAAACTTCCCTCACCATGAGGGAGCATTTCCATTGGGAAGGCCCGGATTATTCAAAATCCAAGAAAAGGCTCAGAGAATTTCTACTTTTGCCTCAACACAGACCCCTGGCTATTCCGCCAGTGTTAGATATTGTGGATGATGTGTATACTGAATCCAGCTTAAATCCTGATTCCTTACCTCCAGCTCCAGTAAAACCAGACTGGTATTACAGAGTCCCTGACTCACACAAATTTCTGTATAAAAGCCCGGTGGCAGACCCAGAAACTATTTCTCAGGGACCCAAAGGGGTCAAGGTCTCATCAGCAAAGAACCCAGTTCCCTCCGACAGAGACTCCAGAGCATTGGACAGATGGGCAAGGAAAGTATATACATCTGCAACCTTAGCAACGAGAGCTTTGAATTGCCAATTTCACATGTTAAAATATCAGCAATTTCTGACGTTTCAGTTGAAACAAAAAATGCTTTCAGATACAGATCCTCCTAATTCTAAGGATATGCAAGATTTATTGCATGCTGCTGAGCAAGTGGGAAAACATACTTTGCAATGTGGTTTTGATTCTTTAGAGGCCTCATGCAGAGCAGCAGTTACAGACTCTTGTCATTAGAAGACATGCATGGTTAAAGGACATGCATGGTTAAAGGGAACATACATTACCAGATCATGTTAAAGCAAAACTACTAGATGCACCTTTGCAGCATGATGTCTTATTTGGAATTAAGGCAGAAGAAGTACTAAAGAAAATGGAGGATAAGGCAAAATCTATGCAAACAGTGAAAGATTTCTTACAGGTACAGCCTCCTCGATTTAGCAGAAACTGGCCGACAGCCACAAGGACCTTACAGGCCTCAACAGTGGGGTGCAACAGGCTCGAAAGAAGGGGAAGATAGACAACAACCTTACAAAAAACAGTCCCAATGACTTCCCACTACAGCTGCCAAACATTTCTCTCTTGGCAGCACCATTGGGAGGAAAACTGGCTCTTTTCTATCAGAATTGGCATATGATCACCAAAGACAAATGGGTTCTCAATATAGTTTCACAGGGTTACAGGTTCCACTTTCACATTCTGCCAAGGTTAAAAGGAATGCCAAATCTGCCCCAAATCAATGGGCAGAGGCTCAAAAACAAATTACAACACTCATGACCATGGGAGCTATTTAAAAGGTACATCCACAGGAACAAGGACAAGGTTTTTACTCGAGACTCTTTCTGGTACCCAGAAAAGACAAAGCCTTGGAGGCCTATTCTGGATCGTTCATCTCTAAACACTTACCTGGATGTCCCGAAATTCAAATGTTGACATTACAGCAGCTTCTTCCCATGCTGGGCAAGCAAGCTTGGCTCGTGACCTTGGACCTCAAGGAGGCATACCTGCATGTCCCTATCAGACAAAGCTGCAGAAGATACCTCAGATTCATAGCTGGTCCAATGCATTATCAATTCTCTGCGCTGCCCTTTGGCTTATCTACTGCACCCAGGGTCTTCACAAAGTGCTTGGCACCAGTAATTGCATTTTGCAGACAGAGGAATTCAAATTTACCCATACCTGGACGACTGCCTAATTCAAGCAGAGAGCAAAGACATTCTCCTAAAGCATCTGGCGTTTGTAAAAAAGTTGCTAAGTTGCCTGAGGTACACAGTAAACAAAAAGAAATCAAAACTAGTGCCCTCACAAGAGATAATATTCCTGGGTGCCAGCTTGAATACAACGGCCCAGATGGCTTATCTCACACCAGACAAGCAAGGACAACTGACTCAATACTTTCAATTGATGGCAACAAAGACCCGACTCCCTGCAAGAAAAAGGGCTACATGGCATCTTGCATACTACTAAGTCCATATGCCAGACTGCATATGAGGAAACTACAATGGTACCTAAAGAGTGTATGGTCTCAACACTGTCAAAGTTTGGAAACAGTTATACCACTAATACCTTGCCTTCAGAAGGAGTTTCGATGGTGAGCTCAAGCTTGTGACCTCAACAAGGGACAGCCTTTTACTCGACCCACACCCAGGCAAACACTGACAACAGATTCATCTGATTACGCCTGGGGAGCACACATGGCAGGAAAATGCATTCAGGGCAAGTGGCCTATAGAACAAAAGCATCTTCACATCAACCAAAAAGAGATGCTAGCTGTACAAAATGCCCTTATAGCTTTCAAGGACTTGCTACATCCAGGACAACTGCTACTAAAGACGGACAACACCACAGTCATGTGGTACATAAACAAGGGGGCACCCATTCATACCCCCTCTGCAGACAAGCAATGACCTTGTGGAACACTGCTATAAACTATCAAGTTCATCTACAAGCACAATTCCTGCCAGGAGAGAAAAACACACTGGCAGACGACTTGAGCAGAAATATCATGGATCCCCACGAATGGGAATTGAATCCACAAATATTCAGAATGATAACACAGAAATGGTGGAGCCCAGACATAGATCTGTTTGCATCACCAAGGGATTGCCAGCTACAGAAATTCTGCACAAGGAGTTACCATCCACAAGTATGGAAAGTGGATGCCCTCTCATTCAGCTGGAAAAACCTAACAGTTAAGCATTCCCACCACTGCCTCTTCTTCCAAAGGTACTCATAAAAGCTAGGCAAGACGAGCCAAAAATGATCCTGATTGCATCAGACTGGCCACGCCAGCACTGGTACCCAATTTTAAAAAACTTAGCACAAGGGCCACCCTGGATTTTGCCTCAAACACCACATCTACTCTCAGAACAACAATCAGATTCTCTACAGCCAGCTAATGACCTTAAACCTCGCTGCATGGAAGATACCTTAGCAAAGCAAGCAATGCCTCTCTCCAAAGCTGTTATGGATGTCATCCTGGAGGCCAGAAGGCTTAGTACCAGGAAAGCCTATTCGGACAAATGGAAGAGATTCTGTTCCTGGAACCAGGCTCACACCCTTGACCCTCTTATGCCAAACATTCCTCAGATACTACAATAGTTGACTGAGATGCTGGACAAAGGCCTCTCCTTTTCATCCATCAAGATCCACGCCTCTGCCATCTCTGCTCATTACAACACGGATCCTCCACTTTTCTCTAATCCCTTGCTTAAACAGTACCTCAGAGGGGCAAAAAACATAAGACCGCCCTGTAGAGCACCTGCTCCAACTTGGGACCTCGACTTTGTTTTGGAAAAATTAACTTTACCTCCTTTTGAGCCAGCTAGCACAGCAGAATTAAAATATATCTCTCGGAAAACTGCTCTGCTCCTGGCGCTGACATCAGCACGAAGAGTTTCAGAATTACAGGCACTAATGGCAGTGGAACCTTTCCTCATTTTCCACCAGGACAGGGTGTCCTTAAGAACTAACCCTACTTTTATGCCTAAGGTGGTTTCAAGTGTGTCTCTAAACCAAACTATTCACTTGCCAACTTTTTATCCAAAACCACAGAATAAAGGGGAGAGACTACTGCATTCATTGGACATTCACAGGCAGTTACGCGTCTACTTGGACAAAACCAAAGCTTTCAGAAAATCTGAGCAATTATTGGTAGCATATGCTGCAGGAACACAGGGAAAAGCCATTTCAAAGCAGACTATTTCCAAATGGATAGGGCATTGTATATGTTTCTGCTATACGCACCATGAAAAGCCGGTGCCTACCAGCATTAGATCTCACTCCACCAGGACAACAGCCACTTCAACGGCATACCTCAGAGGAGTACCTACCAAGGATATTTTGGAAGCAGCAAAATGGAGCTCTGTGCATACCTTCACCAAACATTACCATCCGCCTCTATACTCCAAATCCAGAGCTGGCTTTGCCTCTGCAGTGCTACAGGGCCTTATAGCCACCCCTAATGCATTATAGAACCAGCCACCCTACCTCAGCTTTGGGATTCTACTCAAGTGTAATGACTGCAGCAGTGTAACACGATGAACATAGCACAGTTTTGTACCTACCATAAATGTAGATGTTAGAGTGTTCACACTGCTGCAGTCCAGGTAACCCTCCCTCCATCCCCTCTTTACTGCTGGGTACGTACATAGGTCTTCTACCCTTAACTACCTATGGGGGGTATTTGCCGGTAACTGAAAGTTGTTTGCTTTTCTTATTTATGTTTTATTAGCAATTTGAATTGCCTACCTATTTGGGGGCACCTGACATCTGGGGCAAGAAAAACTGAAGAAAATGGCATCGTCTACATCTTGTATACCCCTGTCACACTGACGTCAGGGAGGAGGTGACAGCAACAGACGCCTAACCAAGACTTTGGAACTCTGGCTGACTGGGGAACCGCCTGACGGCAGGATAACCCAAGTGTAATGACTGCAGCAGTTTGAACACTCTAACATCTACATTTATGGTAGGTACAAAATTGTACTTTCTCTGTGTTGTTGCTCCTTCTGTTTAAATGAATAGGGATTCTTTCGGCATGATGGTAGCTTCTGGCTACCTAGCTGCTATCTGTCTGCAGATATTCTTATTCTTCCTTTTGTCTAAGTTGCTACGTGTCTGTCTGCATCAGCAGTTCTGACTGACAGGATCCCCGGGTGAATTTCCTATCTCCCATCCAATTGTCAAGGTTCTTTTTGAAGATGGCCAAAGAGGTGTGCTTGACATGTATGGGCAGTCTGTTCCAGAGTCTGGGGAGTCTCTGGGTCAGGAACCTATCCCTCCAGCATGTTTGTTCATTGTGATGACAAGGTTTAGATTCCTGGAGCGTGTGGCTCTGAGGGATTGGGATTTCTGTTCTTTTAAGTGTAGCATGTCCAACAGCTCTGGGTTTGACATGGTCTTGTAGATCACCTCTGAGTAGATGAAATTCGACAGGGTATAGCTGGAGTTTTTTTTAGACGGCCAGCTCCATGGAGTAGAGGGATCAAGGCCCAAATGTATCACTGGATACCCAAGTTCATTTAGCAGCTTGAATTCCTGCAGTAGCATGCCTTAAAGGATGGACACTAACAACTGCTGCTTGCTTGCTGTGTTGGGGGAGGGTAGAAGGCAGCTGTTCCACATCGATGACTCCTTGTGGGCGCTCTAGCTGTTTATCTAGTGGATTTCTGTGCCAGCCAAGCATATGCTGTTATAGTGTATTTGGTGTTTGCAATCAATGGAGAAATGGATATGTGGAGGTATGCATCTCATAACGATGCAGGAATTGCAGGCTTGGAAGAGCTGCTGAAGGGTGTCGGGGGGGGGGTAGTACTGTTAGCCAGAACTAGAAATGTGTCTGTCACATGTCTCACACAGGGAAACTTTGGGCTGACTGGGTTTCCTTGTCGAAGGGATACTACACTGCACAAGTTTGCTGTACTGAGGGTGCCCTTTTTCGGATATCTGCTGCATCTGGATATTTATTTCCTTTACCAAACTTTCTTCATCCACCTTCTGAAAATAAATGCATCCTTTCTGCTGTGGATGAAATAGGTTGTGTGACAAAGGGAAATACTGTCAGCCCAGCTATCTGGAATTTTGTAGGTGGTTGTCTCTCACTTGTGAATATCAACATGATTCATATGCCAATGTCATAAATGTATAAGAACCGTATGTCATATTGGATACATGTGTGTTGAAGAGAGATTTTTATACACTATTGTAACTGTTAAACAGGGGAGACGAACACAGGAGAATAACTTGCAAAATGTCAGAAGAATAGTTGAGGTTAAGTTACTTTATAGCTGGGCCATAAACAAAAGATGTCATCTCTCCATTTCAGTGCAGTAACAGACACAATGTCTAGAACTAGAAGGTATTTGTATTATCTCTGCATGTGGAGGAATGTAAATTATTTTAGGACTTCACCATTTGCCAAAAGGTCTAAGAATGGTCCTTGTATGTTTTTTCACAAGGATCTGCTAAATGCTGGCAGTTTCTAGCAATGGGGATTTTCACCTGGGGTAGTCAGATTACAAGAATTGATGTCATGCTGCAAGTATCCCAGCAGCAATATTTGAGATTAATTTAAGAACTCTGAGAGCTGTGCATTTTGTATTTGACCTAGCAGCATCAGCTGAGAAAACCCACTCACCACATTTTGTATTTTGTATTTGACCTAGCAGCATCAGCTGAGAAAACCCACTCACCACATCTGTTTTGCCTAGCTGTGTAAGTAAGTTAACTAGGGTACAATAATTTCTTTTAAATTCAGTAAAGAATATAGTAAATATTAGTTTGTTTCTGTATTCATTTGAGACAGTCCTGCAGTGTTTTAAATGTTTCCTCTGAATTTGAACTCTGTCACAGTGAAAACATATTTAATATTTATTTGTTTTAATATTTATTAAATATATTAAAACCTTTCAATTGCGATTGATCTGTTTTGAGATATTTAAGCTCTTAAGAGTACTTGTATATCTATTTGGTGACATTGTGCAGGCCACTCCAATAGCATTGCTCTAGATCAAACTACTATTTGGATTCATAGTAACATTACACAGTAAGATTGGACACCCTTTGTTAAGGGCCTTAAAGTGGCTGATAAGGAGTGGCTGGTGACAGTCAGAACTACCTTATAGTCTGGGCAGAAGGGGGCATAGCTAGTAAATTTGTGCCAGCCTTTCCCAGGTGTGTATGTGTGTTTGTATATAAATCAAATCTCTGTGTCTGTCAGCTACTTGGGCAGGGACACAAAGCAGTGGTTGGACAGAGAGGGTGCTGGAGGTCTTGGCCTGAGCACTCGGCTGAGATCTCAACTCTATAGCTGTGCCAGTGGGGAGTCTTACTGGGGATCTGGAGAAAGAGGGAGAAACCAGCCCCAGATTGACTGTGGTCTTTGTGGGCTCTTGTGTACTTGTCATCCTCCCAGTGTGTACATTCCCCACTGTTGCCGCTGGTAAGGACTGAGACTCCTTAATTACTGGGCCAGTGTTGGGACATCACAGGTTGACTCCTTTAGTCATGGCTTGTAACGGATCCCATTTAGTCCTCATGGTAAACTTGCAGTCTACACACATCTGGATTTTGCATTTTGCTTCCTGATTTGTGTGTTCTTTGTGACCACTAAACCTGACTTACTGGAATATTGGTATATTTTTCCCTGAGGTAATTTGTGGAGTTTGTTATATACTTATTTCCATTAACATTTGTAACCTGATCCTGTATCTTCTATCTTCATACACTTGCAGGTGTAATTTTAAGTGGATAAGTGTTGCTGGTCATGTGTACTTTTTTGCTTTTGATTTCTGTACGATTGTCCCTCTAGAATTGAAGTTGGAGGCTGTGATTCTGATTTTTGGTACACAGGCTTGTCTTGTAGCTAATTTTTGCACGGAATTATTTTCTAGTAGCTTTGTGGTTGAAAATGCTTCCCACCAGTAGTTATGGTACTGTTAATGATGTACTGGTCCTATTTGTTGGAATGTATAAGGTTGAAATCCTTAATCTCTAAACATTTGGTATTCTTAACTGGCCTACGTGTACGTTTTATAAAATGATTTGGCTGCCTTTTCATTCTTTACACATTAGGTTCTTTGTCCAGGTTTACTGGTGTCCTTGGTCTGTATTCAGCAATGCGTATTTCTACCTAATGTCTTTGAATTCTTACATTCTGCCAAGCACCCGTAGCTGTTTAATGCCAGATTTTGACATTTTGGAAATTTGCTTGAGTGGTAATCTTATGAAAGATCTTTTTTCATATTCACTTTCTTCTAACTGACCTCTTAAAGATTTGCTGGGTCATCTTTTATGTTTAAGCATATCATACCACTGTTCATTATAAATCTGCATCTTTATTTTATTTGTATTGGGTCAGGTTTCATAACTTGATTTAGCACAGCAATATAGAATGGAGGTGTTGGCCATCTGTTTTATACCGGTTAACCTGGCCAAGTTGGAGTTGGGAATAGCAACTTTTTTGAATGGCATTGGGCAGGAGCAAACTTAAGACATGGTCTAGTTCTTCTAGTCCATCCTCCTCAACATAATTAAGACTTAGACTGCAGGTCTTAGTTTAGCAAGAGAATTTTTTCTTGGCTGTAACTCCCCTTGCCCCAATTTCATGCATATTTCATTAACTCTCTTCAGGTGTTTTACTGCTTATTGAGTAATGCATAGATAAATGGTGCCAAGCTAGTTTTCATTTGTTTATGAGAAGCGGTGATCTTTTTCTTTCTTTCACAAGTCTTCTAATTGTGACTGCTCATTTATTGAGGTTTTAATTTTCAAAGTCAGATCTTTCTTGAAGAACTATGACTTTCAAGTTTGCATTCTCTGCCCCCATTGGTTCACTTCCTTATTCTGTGCACTTGCACCCTAAAGAACCGTAACTAGCTGAATTTAAGTTTATTAAAATGTGCTTTTGAAGGTTTTTGTAATTTGTTTAACAATATTGCTGTAGTTTGTTAGTACTTAAGTGCATATTTGAAGTTATGTTGGAGTGATTTTGAATCTTTTCAGGCCCTGTTAAAACAGTGGAAGTTTCCCTGTTTCAAAAGGTACGAGTTCTGTTGACACAAGTCTGTTCCTGCACAGTTTTGGCATGATGTATATGGGTTTTATAGCACCTCAAGTCGGATTGTGTAATTTGAAAAAAAAATTAAGCTATTGTAGAACAGTTTAATACCTTCTCTCTTCATGTGCTTTAGAAGTATTCAACTTTACAACACTGCTATAGGAGGCAAAACTTTTAGGTCCCAACCCTGCCAAATGGCCAGCTTTTCAAAGCTAAAGGGCACTCTTTATGTGCTCCGTCAGGGGCTCTAACAAAACCCTCGTATTAAAAAGTTAGAACATTAAAATATTCAAAGCCACCTTACCTCCAAAGTGCTCTCCTCCTCCCTGCTTTGTGAAAATGTTAGTTGACTGTAGTCCTGACATATGGGAATTGTTTTCTTCTAGATCCTTTTTCCCTTTGTGTCTGCCTAACATCAAGCTTCCCTCAATTAGGCTATAGCCCATTTGTTCCCCCTGTACTGGTTATCCCCAGAGCAGAGGCAAGAGCCTTCCAGAGAAGCCTTTGTTCATGTAGCCTTGAGGGTGGTTTTTACTTCAAGCTGTAACCTTTCAACCACTGGCTTTCGGTTGTGGTGGTGGTGTGGGGGTCCCTGTCTTATCTGCTAGGTAGTCAGGCATATTCTACAGACTGAAGTCTTGTGATGACTGTATTGCTATCTCAGCCACAGAACTACACAGTGGTCTCCTCAACAGTTAGCAGCCCATATCATGCTGTGCACAGGCTGTAGTGGTTCCTCTGTGGCCATAACCTTAACACCTTTACTGGCCGACATGAAACCTGTGCCAAGAAGGATGCATACACTTCCAACATGTGTGTGCTCCCACAGACAAACACGGTCTAGTCCAGGCCTTATCACTGGCAAGGGAGCCTGAAGCCCATGTCACTGTTGTACTGCAGCTGATGTTCTGCAAGCCTGTGCTTGAACTGGAACAATCTTCTGACTGGGAATCCCTTTATTTCCACTCCCCTCCCCATCTCTTCAGTGCTCAAAACGCTAATTGCCTGGGTTGCAGCCAGGTATTCATCCTTCTGTATCACAAAGCTGGGCTAATATATGGGAGTTGTCCCCAAGCAGAAGCCTATCTGAACAACCCAACTAACGATGTGGCGTCATATAAGCGGGGATGCATGCTTTTTCTTGGCTATAATAGCCAGTCTGCCCATACCAAAGTTGGTTCTTTTTACTGTATTACTGTAAGCAGATGTTCATGACAAACCTCAAGTTCATTGTTGCTCAGGCTAGCAAAAAAAAAAAAAAAAAAGCAAATCTCCCTTCCTGAGAATTCTTTGAAAGATAAGTGCCCCATTAAAGATGTTTCTTTTGTTCCGATTCTGTTATGGGTTGTGTATTTTGCTGGCAAAAGTTTCCAGGGGAGCCTTGTTTCCTGGGGTATGTTTTCTGTTTTTATCACACATTGGAGAATTTCTGTCCCAAGTGTATTATCTCTTGCTTAAGAGATTCTTACTTGGACTTACAAAATGGCTTTACGTTTATCGACAATATAACTTCGGCTCTCCTATTGTGAAAACGGAAACTGAGAAAAAGGAATACCATTGTAAATATTTTTAGTAAAATTCCATTACTAGCTACCTGAATGCTAGCAAAGAAGAAAGTTGGAAAACCTGAAAGATATTCATCTTGAAAAGGTGAAGAGAAAGCACCGTCTGGGAAGGATTCTGCAGCTGTTCATTAAAAAGCAGTTCAGGCTTCAGCTTTGGTTTAGGAAATCCCTTCCATTAATTTAGAGGAAAAAAATAAATTGGATTTACTAAGGTGATTAAAATAAATGAAACATTGAAGGAATGTAGCGATTCAAATAACAAAATGCTGGAAAAATATAAGAAGCTTTAACTAACCTTGCAGATGAACTGCTAAAACTAAAATAATCAGAGGCTGACATGAAGAAAAAGCTGGCTGCACAAAGTCTCTCAAAAATTGTTTAGAAGATAACACATGCAGACAAAACCCGAGAATCTGATGTCATTTTAATTTGTGGATCCAACTCATGAGTTCATCCCTTTACCCATAATGTCCCTGAGCACTACACCACCTCAGAATGACGAACAAGATCAAACAATTGGGTCGGGATTGCATTCTCTGTTGCTCAGTGAGTGTTTTTTTCCTGGTATAGTGAGTAAAAACTTTAAAGTCTTTTTTTTTTTCCTTGCCTATTACTTTGCATGGTCTGTCTTTATCCACTAAGCTAATTTTTTCCATCTTACCATTACCATACTTTGGTATTCTCTTTTACCATCACTGATACTTTTCTTATTTCACTTTACCTTTTTCCATAAGGTAATCTAGTTACCATTGTTGGTATAACTTTCTCTGTCCCCTACCTTCTTTACTAAAAATTTTCCTTTATAGCCGTCTGTCTTTTGACTCTTGCTGTTCAAAAAACTTACAGCAGTGGCCGAAAAGCCTATTGGATTTAAAAGTGCAATTCTTGTTGAAACAAGATGCCAAACTCTGATGCCCACAGGGAGTGCATGAATTGTAGGCCCTTTTTATCTAGGTACTCCTTGCACAGCTTGTGCCTGCTTTAATGCCAGAGCTATATTGACAAACACAAGTTGGTGCTTACTCCCTGCTGCTTCTCCTCTGCTGTTTCTACTTCAGTGGCTCAAACCCCCTCATAGAAATCTGTCTACAGAACACAGGGAGCATCAAAAGTGCTGTCGTGATCTCCCAAATTTGCTCTGACATTGGAACCTCCAGCTAAAATCTCCAAGCACTCGGATCCTACGGCTTTAACTTCAAATTTCCCTTGTCTCCGAAGCCCTCATTTTTCTCAGGAGCCAGTGTCTCCAAGACTGAGATCTGCATTCCTACAAGAGACTCCAAGAAAGTCTTCATGACCTCCTTCCGCTTCTGTTCAATCAGGTCTTCCCGAAGTGTTTCTGAAGCAGAGGTGGCTAGGATGATGATTTTCCCAGATGGGGGTCTTACCAACTTCATCTTCCATATGATCCATGAACCTTAAGCCTTCCTCACATACCATAATTTCTCTTCTCCAATCCGGCCTTCAGTTTCGGAGCCATCGGATCCTAGATCTCAAGAGTCAAACCATCGGGATCCAAAGATATCTTTCTGTTAGACTCTGACTACTTCACTGATCTGTTCGGCTCCGGCTCTCCTTGAGACCCATACCTATCTCGATGACATCTTATTTACGTCACAAGCAAAATTTTAAATATTTAAATATTTAAATGTCGTGGTCTGATGCCAATTGTTTTACAGATGTGCAAAAGGTCAGTCAGAGCGGGATCCAAGGATGTCTTGTATGCTAGGCATAGATCAACTCTCTGTAACCTATAGAAAACAATATAGAGAGTGGGCTTTAAGGCAGTCTGTATAGGCCAGTGTGTTTATACCCTGGATTCTCCTGATAAGGAACTTCTGTGGGTGTATCATCTGTTGAATGGGTTTGGTCGGGTACATGCTGAAGGGGGCATTCTATACTCCTATGATGGGTCTGATAAGGGTTGAATAAAGTTGGCAATATGACTTCCTTGGACCTGGATGCCATGTCCTCACAGGTTGTGTGATATAAAATTATTTTCTTACTACCTTGGCCACATGTTGGTCAAAGGCCAGATTACTGTCTGCATATGTTCCCAAATTCCTGAATGCTGGGTCATCTCCTAGGATGTCCTAGCGATGGAGTAAATGGCCTGGGTGACAAGTTTTACCAAAAGGCACTATAATGCATTTCTTGGTATTTTGTTTTAATCCGTGATGTTAGCACCAGCCATATATCTGTTGGACCCTCTTGTAAGATGTTTGTGTCATGGTGGATCTATGATGGCTCAGTCATCTGCAAACTTGTTCAACCAAAGCCGCTTGACATTAGCCTTTACCTCTGAGAAGTAGATGCCAAATAGCAGTGATCCCAACATGGACCCCCTGAGATGCCCAGTCTCTTAGTGGAGGTGGTGTCACCAATCCTGGCTTCCTCGGTCCTATCTGTGAGCCAGCTAGCAATCCAGCAAGTTATGTGGGGAGTTTAACTATACCTAAGTGGGGTATTTTATTGAATGTCTTAGCCAGGTCCATGTAGGTGGTATCCACTGTTTTCCCATCATCCATTGCCTTGGTGACTTCCTCAAAGAAGTCCGCCAGGTTTAGTAGGCATGATCTTCCTTTGACAAAGCCATACTGGGTTGGGTCCAGTATCTGAAGAATACCTTTGTCCTTATTGATCATTTCCCCCTGTACGGGCTAGCACTGCAAGGCTGGTATCTGGGTATATGTGTGGCTGTGGAGCTCAGAGTGTACACCCCCCCCCAGCAGGAGAAGTATTTAAAACATCCTGAAGCAGAGTCCTCTCAGGAAACCACAAGTGGAAGTTTAATGAACAGGTAGTTGTCTCCGACAGGTGGGGATTCTATCACATAGCTCTGTTTGCTTCCCTGACAGTTTCCCACCTGCTGCACAAGAGTCCAGTACAACATGGCCTGTATGGTGAATGCTTTCTCTTTACACTGGAAGAACTTTTTTTGTATGCCTACCCTTCTAATCAGGAGGATGCTGTCGAAGGTAATCGGGGAAAGACCCATGGTCAGCTTTAGCAGTTGTCTTTTCCATCTGACTAAACACTTAGGTAATCAGATTCTGACCGTGGTGCCTTTTATCAAGCTCTTCAATTGAGGGGTCGGGCCCTTCCCCTACCCATAATCCCCTCCTCTCTTGCAGTACCTTAGATCTCATTTGCTGCCTGTTTGACGTTATCCAAAGGTCTGCATTCTCATTTTCAAGATAAGTGCATTTTTCTTTGGTGAAAGATTGCTTTTAATAGGAATAACTTCCTAGTTTATTTAGGATTAATATTTGTAACTTGAATAGAAGTAGTTAGTATAATTCCAAACCTTAGTCTTTCTTTGGAGTTTCTTTATATCCATCTTACTCTACAAAAAAAAAAATCTTTTAGAGATGTGTATTTACTACTTTAACTCTGTAATAGTTAATAGCTCAAGTAGTGGATAGGTTAAGGATTATTTTGTGGCTGTCATTGTTGCATTTCTCTTTGTAGCTACTGTTGAGAATTTCCAACAAGGCCTCTAGATTTCAAAAATTTAGTGCCTATGATCACAAGATGTCCTGTTAAGACCTACACATTCTGTACCTCTACAGTGTAGAGGTCGACTGTTTATAGACATCAAGTGCAAGTCCTGTGCTTCATCTGGGGCAAGGGCTTGTGTAGACAGGAAGAAGAAACTGGTACTCAAAGGTCTTCTCCCTATACGAGCAGGGGATTCAACCAATTTGGCTTCTTTTGCAAAAACCCAGGCAAACCTAAATCCAGGAAGGAACATATGAGGGAGAGGGAAGAGCGAGAAGGGAGGGGAGCTTTGAGCCCAACGTCCAGACTCTTTGAACCTGCCTCAGGAAGGGACCAGCCTAGGATCAGAACTGCTTCTCCTCCATGCGATTTTCCACTGGAGCTGGCTAGCCCTTTTCTCCATTTTCCAAGACATACCTATCCATCGATCACCCAGGCCACCCTCTGTGACATCATCTTGTAGGCCCTTTCAGTTGTAGAGCCTCTCGGAAGCCAATTCAGTAGGATAATGCAGCAATTTCTCTGGATACAGATCATGATGGAGGTCCTTCTGGTGCCTACCTTGCCAGGGACACAAGTTAAGGTCCTGATAACCCCCTTATTGATTTCTCCTTCACCAATTTTCCTGCCAGATCCAGTGTTGACAGTTCTGAGTGATGTCAGTGAGGGGTGTTTGAGCTGAGAGCTTAGTTGGCTTTGAATCCATTGGTACCCTCACTCTTAACTCCAGCTCCATCTCATTGGAAAGGGTCTCAGAGTCAGGAGGTGGGAGCTTGGACACTGGGGTTGGGATTGATTACATGGTTCTCAGAGCTGTCTCTACCTATGTGCTTTGGTTCTGGACATCACTGGTCCAGTGTCTGCTTCAGAGCCAACTCATATCGCAGTTGTGGAGGATCCTTCAGATCTAAGGGGGCCTTTTTTTTTTTACTGGTATTGGCTTTGGCTACAGAGCTGTTTGAGAAGGGTTCTCTAGGTCGAGAGACTAGTGATTTTGCCCCAATTCAGCAGTGTCTCGATCTCCCCAGATCTTGTGATTTTGCCCCAGTTCAGCAGTGTCTCGATCTCCCCAGATCTTGTGATTTTGCCCCAGTTCAGCAGTGTCTCGATCTCCCCAGATCTTGTTGCTAAAGGTTTCCACTCATCCTACCTAACAGAGACAGTCAGCCTCTTTAAGACTTGAGGGTTGTTGTTTGGCGAGAGCCCCTTCCAGACCAGAACCTTCTCCAGAACCCCCCCCCCCATAGGAGAAGGTCGTGTGAAACAGACTTGCAACGGGAAGCATCTTTACTCTTCCCAAGCATCAATTACTGAGAATACAGACGTTGAGGAAGGGGAGGGATCCCCAAGATCCCTCTGGAACATGTCTCCTTTGGAGATTTTCTTGAATTGATAAAACAGAGGGAGTTGGTCCACTGAATCCCCCTACCCAGTGCAGTCTGTGTTCCTTAAAGCTTTTGGGGCTGGCTCATCTACCTCCTGGGCGGTCTCACCTGCTGATGAGCTCATTGACTTGGTATCTCAGCGGGCTTGGAAGGAACCCAGTATTGGAAGAGCCTATTGCCAGGCAACCTGATAAAATTTTAGTAGCCCTCATGAACAGGTCCCATTGAAGCAAGGGTCCCCCAGTAGATGCTGTGGTGGGTGCGGCAGTAATGAAGGAGGAGCTGTCAGAAGAATTCTCATCTGTCCATCCCCCTAACAGGGAGTCCAGCTTGACTTGGATTTCAGTGACATTTGCACTTTGGGAACTAGAATTTCTCACTCATATGACTTGTTTCCAGAGGGATTTGACTAAGGAACTCTCCAAATCCTTCTCTGGTAACCTGCCTGCTGACCAAACAATTGTAGAGTTGCATTAATTTACCCTCTACTTAATGTCCAACGTACCCATTTGCCTGCATTCCAATGCTGCTGATGGCACATCAAGGACAGTAGGCACTGGCATAGCTGTTCTCCAGCATGCCTAGATTAGTCTCTGCGACTTTGCAGAGGGCTTAAAAAACTCCCTTCATCAGCACTCCCTTTGGTTCAACCCTTTTTGGACCAAAGGTTAAGGATGCACTGATCAGTAAGTGAACTGGAGGGCAAGACCCTGTCCTCCTGTTGGGATTCGTTTTTCCAGCCCCAAAGAACCTTTTCACCCCAGATGCTTCTAGTGACAGACCCCCCCCCCCTCGCCCCACACACCCGGGTCAAAGGGGGGAGTAACTTTAATGGACGTTACCCTAGAAGCAGAGGCCACTGGCAAAGTCAAAGGTTTTGAGGTCCTTTTATGGAGAAGACCTTTCAGCACTCCTGATCAGTTTGCACTTTAGAAGCAGTTAGGGGGGATGCTTGCCTCTGTGCACACACTTGGCTAGCCACATCACTCAAGATGGGTGGTTTAAGAAAATAATCACCAGGGGCTACTTTAATTCCCTTTGCCCTCCTCATGGTAAACATAAAGAGAATCCCCTGCATCCCACCCAGTCAGAGGGACTTTTCTACCAGCTTTGAAACCTTGGTTGTTGCAAAGTAAGTCATCCAAGATGTCCCGTTAGACTAATGAGCTAAAGTCTATTCAGGATTCTTTTTGATTTTTGAAAGACTGGATTTGGGGCAAGTTTTAGACCTTAGTCATATAATCAGTTTGTAAAACAGACAAAATTCCGGATGGTCACTATTTGGACCATTTTACTTTTGAGGATGGACAATTGAGTGTATTTGATAGATCTCTAGGATGTGTACTACCATATCAAGAATGTGAGGCAGTGCAGGGGATTCCTCCACTTCGGGATGGGGGCCATTCATTTTAATTTCAGGTCACTGCTATTTGGTCTTGCCACAGCCCCCAGGGAGTTCACCAAATGCATGGCAGTAGTGGCAGCATATCTAAGACTGCAAGGGTTCTGGGTGTTTCTGGCTCCTCACTGCACCCTCCAGGGCTCTGCTTATCCAGTGCATACACATTTTGTTCCAGATAGCCACACAGTTCAGAATCGCAGTAAGTCTAAGCAATAGCCAGCTGATATGGACACACATGCTAGAGTTCAGAGGATGCTACCTGATACAATGACCCAAATTGCCAAGCTTCCAGAATCAAGAGTACTTGCTTGTCTATCTATTGAGTTCAGTGGCAGCCTCAATTATGTGAGTTCCTCAGGCAAGATGTTACATGAAAGTTCTACAGTGGACTGTATCTTTCCAATGATCAATGTTGCATCAACACTTTCATTTCTCCATACGTCTCGGTCTGATATGCAGCACATGCATTTGTTGATGGTTGACTTCTGCAGTAGTCACATGGATAAGGCACTTCTTCTATAGCCACTGTGTCCATGAAAGCCTCCCTCCTGGGGTGGAGGTATTTAGAAGGGAAGATGATTCAAGGCACTTGGGCAACAACTGAGGCTGAACTTCAAATCAATGTCTTGGAGGTGAAGGCAGTCCATCCAGTGTTGCAGACATTTCAGGATTCCCTCACCAAGGGTGTGATATCAATCCAGAAGGACAGCATGACAGTGGTCTGGCACATCAAGCAGAGGCTAACTTGTTATGCCAAGAAGCCAGGAAGATGTGGCAATTGTCAATGTCTTCCTAATGCTTTCTAGTGGAAAAGCATATCCTGGGGTGTTCAGTGTTCCAGCAGGTAAACTGAGCAGGTGTTTCGATCTGATATCCATTTAATTACTTCTCACAACTGTGTCTTGGATCTGACATCGGATCCGATCCAACACTACACAGGACGTATCCAAGGCTCAAGCTCCTCCCTCTCCCTTAATTCCCTTCTGCACTCTAACCCTCAGATCTGGTCTGTGCATAAACATGGCAAATGTGATCCTTGGCTCTCGAGTTGTGTTGGATTCGCTTTTTTTTCCCAAGTATTCTTCAGCTAAGTGAATTTTCCTGTTTTTGCTGGTTGCTACTTTCTGTAGGTAGTCTTTTTTTTATTTTTTTTTTCTTCTGTACCCTCACCTCCTGTTGCTAGTGTATCTCTAACGTTAAGTGTGTTTTGTGTAACTCCCCCCTTTTCTCTCTGGTTGGTGCTTGCCGATTTTTTCTGTATTGTTCTGTAGGTAATGGCATTGGGTCCTATTTGTTGACTGGTTCTTATTCTTAATAGTGAGTTAGTTTTTCTTGGCTGTTTGTTGCTAGGTGGTTTAGCGTTTAGTGTTTCGTGTGTTTGTGGATGTTCTTCGTGTTTCAGTGTTGCAGTCATTACATTTGGGTTATCTGCTTGCAGTGACCCTCAGTCGGCCTGATTATCAAAGTCTTGGGTCCTGCGTTGGTTGCTGTCTCATCTTCCGTGACATCCGGTCTTTAGGGGTATAAAACATGCAGCCAGCGCCATTACATCAGTCTTTCTTGCTGTTTGGTGCCTGAAGCAGAAGCAGTTCTCAAGTGCCGGTCGGCCGGCTCCTAAAATTTTCGTTTTAGAGTTTCAGAACCAAAGTCTTCAATTAAAGCTAAGTACCCCATTGGGGAAACGTTTTCTTGCTCTAAACAGATGTCAGTAAAAATCAATAACTGTAATTCTTGTGGAAAGCAAATGCCTCAAAGATTTTCATTCGTACTGTATTCCTTGCCTAAGCCCTGACCACGACTTATTCGCTGTTGGTTTTGTGCCTTATTTAAACCACAAACTATTTGTCGTCTGTACATTTTCGCTTCTAAATATTTTGGGTACTCTGTTCAATTATCCAGATATGTCTTCGGTAAGCCACCCGACTACTGACATTCCGAAAAAACGCAAAGATAAAGACAGAGACAGGCTGTCTAGGTCCAAAGCTGCCGACGACACTTCTCCTAAGCTAGTAGCCAGTTCGCCGGTACTCAGTGAGGCTCTTTCACAGCCCCTGATACCCGCTACTTCAGATTCGCAGGCCTCTACTGAGACCCATTCGGAGTCCAGTATGCTGCGAGATGCTTCAACTGTGGAACCTGCGCACCTTGGATGGGTCCGGAGCCGCTGTGCAGGCACCGGCTTCTGAAGATGTATTCAGGCCTACTGACTTGCATATTAAACCAACGCCATCTTCTGCTTCTACACTTAAAATTTGACCTGTTAGTAATGGCCTGCATTAAATTGCTGTAACCTGTGTTCTGAGAGACTGCCTTCCAGACTATCTGCAAATATGCAGAGCTGAGTATATATGTTTTGTTGTTGCTTAGATCTCTGTTGAAACTGTTGTCTCCCTGTTCTGAGAGACTGATCTGCAAATATACAGATCTGAGTATATTTTTTTGGTTTTAGAGTTTATACTGTTAGTTGTTTCTTGGATCTCTGTTGAAACTGTTTTGTCCTACCCACCCTCCCTATTTTTGGTTTGTAGTTCAAATTTGGTGGCTTTTGCAGTTGCCCGCCCCACTGTAGATTTGATATGGGACACTCCCCCAGTCCCATCTTTTTACCACAGTCTACCTAATAAACTCTTTCTGCACTTGCTTTTAGTCCTTTTTAATTTAATTGCATTTTTTTAAACTGTGTTTGGTCTAGGAAGAGGGAGGAGCATAGGGTGACATACAAGAGTGGAGGAAGATGCACACAGGTGGATTATATCCTATTTAGGAGGGCCAGTCTGAAGGAGATTGGAGACTGTAAAGTGATGACGGGGGAAAGTGTAGTTAAGCAGCATAGAATGGTGGTTTGTAGGATGACATTGGTGATGAAGAAGAGGAGGAGGAGTGTGAAAGCAGTGCCAAGGATTAAATGGTGGAAGTTAAAAAAGGGCGATTGTGAGGTGGAGTTCAGGGAAGAGTTAAGACGGGCACTGGGAAGGCAGTAAGAGTTACCGAATAGCTGGGTAACTACAGCAGAGCTAGTAAGGGAGACTGCTAGAAAGTTGCTTGGTGTGACATCTGGACAGAGGAAGGAAGACAAGGAGACCTGGTGGTGGAATGAGGAAGTACAGGAGGATATACAGAGGAAGAGGCTGGCGAAGAAGTGGGATTGCCAAAGAGATGAAGAAAGTAGACATGAGTATAAGGAGATGAGGCACACGGCAATGAGAGAGGTGGCGAAGGCTAAGGATAAGGCATATGGAGAGTTGTATGACAGATGGGATTGCCAAAGAGATGAAGAAAGTAGACATGAGTATAAGGAGATGAGGCACACGGCAATGAGAGGTGGCGAAGGCTAAGGATAAGGCATATGGAGAGTTGTATGACAGATTGGACACTAAAGAGGGAGAAAAGGACCTGTACCGATTGGCTAGACAGAGGGACAGTGCTGGGGAAGATGTGCAGCAGGTAAGGGTGATAAGGGATAGTGAGGGAAACGTACTCACAAGTGGGGAGAGTGTGTTGAGTAGATGAAAAGAGTATTTTGAGAGGCTGATGAATAAAGAGAATGAGAGAGAGAGA
Source organism: Protopterus annectens (assembly GCF_019279795.1). Lineage (NCBI taxonomy): Eukaryota > Metazoa > Chordata > Ceratodontiformes > Protopteridae > Protopterus > Protopterus annectens. The sequence continues at coordinate 1,630,456,217 of NC_056726.1, read as the reverse complement.
AGGCTGGATGATGTGGAGATGTGAATCAGGAAGTGAAACAGATTAGCAAGGAGGAAGTAGACTGCTGTGAAGAGGATGAAGAATGGAAAGGCTGTTGGCCCAGATGACATACCAGTGGAAGCATGGAGGTGCTTGGGAGAAATGGCAGTGGAATTTTTAACCAGATTGTTTAATGAAATTTTGGAAAGTCAGAGGATGCCTGAGGAGTGGAGAAAGTGTTTTGGTACCTATCTTTAAGAATAAGGATTATGTGCAGAGCTGCAGTAACTACAGGGGGATAAAACTGATCAGTCACAGCTTGAAGTTATGGGAAAGAGTAGTGGAAGCTAGGTTAAGAAGGGAGGTGATGATTAGTGATCAGCAGTATGCTTTCATGCCAGGAAAGAGCACTACAGATGCAATGTTTGCTCTGAGATTGTTGTTGGAGAAATACAGAGAAGGGTCAGAAGGAGTTGCATTGTGTCTTTGTGGACTTAGAGAAAGCATATGACAGGGTGCCTAGAGAGGAGTTGTGGTATTGTATGAGGAAGCCGGGAGTGGCAGAGAAGTATATGAGTGGTACAGGATATGTACGAGGGTAGTGTGACATTGGTGAGGACTTATGTGGGAGTGACAGATATGTTTATTGTGGAGGTGGGATTACATCAAGGATCAGCTCTGAGCCCTTTCTTATTTGCGGTGGTGATGGACAGGTTGACATTTGAGATCGGACAGGTTGACAGATGAGATCAGACAAGAGGCCTTGTGGACTATGATGATTGCAATTGACATTGTGATATGTAGTGAGAGTAGGGACCAGGTTGAGGAGACCCTGGCGTGGTGGAGATATGCTTTAGAGAGGAGAGGAATGAAGGTCAGCAGGGCTAAAACAGAATATATTTGTGTAAATGAGAGGGAGGGTAGAGGAATGGTGAGGATGCAGGGAGTAGAGTTGGTAAAGATGGATGAGTTTAAGTACTTGGGATCAACAGTTCAGAGTAAATGGTGAGTGTGAAAGAGAGGTGAAGAACAGAGTACAGGGAGGGTGGAATGGGTGGAGAAGAGTGTCAGGAGTGATTTGTGACAGACAAGTACCAGTAAGAGTGAAAGGGAAGGTCTACAAGAGGGTAGTGAGACCAGCTATGTTATATGGGTTTGAGACGGTGGCATTAACAAAAAGACAGGAGTCAGAGGCGAGATTGCGTTGATTTGGAAATGTGCTGAGGAGGTATGCTGGGTATATTGGGAAAAGGATGCTAAGGATGGAGCTGCCAGGTAAGAGGAAAAGAGGAAGGCCTAAGATAAGGTTTATGGATGTGGTGAGAGAGGACATGCAAGCGGTTGGTGTGAAAGAGCATGATGCAGAGGACAGGAAGAAATAGAAACAGATGATCGCTGTGGCGACCCCTAACGGGAACACTTGAAAGAAGATGATGTGGTTTGGTGTAATATTGCTACATACTCCTGTGCTAGCTTGCACTGCATGTGAATTTTTTTTGCTACTTTTTTTTTTTTTTTTTTCCACAGAAAACTAAGCCCGTTTCCTACCTTTCCTGTAACAAGTGTTCCAGGTACAGATTTGCTGTATCCAGGACTGTATGTAAGCTTCTGAGCCCCCTAAACCTTTCTGTGTTGCAGGGAAGCCTTCTAGCTTATCAGTGGGAGTGGTAAGCACTAGGTTAACCTGTCTACCACATAAGGAGTGGTTCTGGCCCAGAAATTGTAGTTATTGGCCGTTTGGTGAATCTCTTCCATCTCTCAACTTTCTGATTTGAAAGCCTGCATTTGCACTTGTTTCTTTCCTGTAACTCGTCTAGTGCAGATGCAGATTCTTAGTTTTAGCACTTAAATTTGCTTATTCATGCTCAGCACTTGTTCAGAACTTGTAAGCACTAAATAAGCTACTAATTACTATAGCACTCAGTCTTCCTCATTACCTAGAGGAAAACAGTTTTTGCACTTACTTTTCTCACTTGCTTAGAGAAAAACAGCTCTTGTACTCACTTTCCTCACTTATCTAGAGGAAAATAGTTTTTTATTCAGGCATGTCCAAAGGTCAGCTCCCAGTGTTCTCTCTTGTCTATCTGATGAATCTGGGCATCTTGAAGCAATGTAGAAATTGCCTCATGTACACAGACAACCCTCTACTCCTACCACCCAACACTACAACCTGTGAGAGATGCACTTATCTAGCCAAACTGGAGGTAAAGCTCTCTCCAACTAAAACTGAACTTGACAGTTATGAGGAGAAGGTAAACATTTGCACCACACCACACTTATCACCTAGTCCCACTAAATCTACACCACCAAAATCCACACATAGTAACACAAAAACATTTGCGGAGGCTCTCGATAATAATCTGTCTAAGCAACAGAGATCTCCAAAGCAGAAACACAAGCAACCTCCATCCCCCAACACAACCCAAATGACACATAGCCTACAGACTCAGTGTGCCACTCAACCACAACCAATAAGGCAAAACAACGTACCCAACACACTAGTCATAGGTGACTATAGTTGGGCACACTGATGCCCAACTCATCAGGCTAAACAAGGAGAAGGTTACTGTTAGCTGCCTGCCGGATGCCAGGATCCACCACATAATCTACGCACTTGGGTCCCTCCACAAGTACAAATATGACTGTCATTGTCCATGTTGGTGTGAATGACCGGAGACGTACCTCCCTGGACTACATGAAAAGAGACATGGAAGAATTCTCCGATCTTGTAGCCCAGGCAGGTATGACCCTAGCCCTGAGTAGCATTCTGCCATCGCCCAGAATGATACCACAGTACAAGGACAAAATGATTGACTTCAACAATTAGCTAAGCTTCTGGTGTCATTCTAAGGGGATCCAGTATCTGTCTGTTTGGGATGACATGGTCGGCAGACCACGATGCTTTGCCACAGATGGCCTGCACCTGTCGCCCCTGGGATTCCGGATACTGGCTAAGGGTCGTGCTGCCCTATAGTGCCTTTTTTATTCAAGGTTCAGATAACAAATTCACCACCGGAACAGGCAAGCAAAAACTGAGGGTAATGCTACTCAATGCTAGAAGTCTAAATCTCAAAATGCACTCACTCGAGGCACTCCTTAAAATGGAGGACATCGATATCTGTGCAGTGACTGAGGCCTGGTTCAAGGCTCCAAGAGAGCACCCTTGCACTACCAGGCTATAACTCATCCCACACTTTTCGGCCATGTAACCTGGACTGAAACACCAAAACCGGAGGTGTATCCATATTCATTAAGGATATCCACACCTCCAGGCTAGTTGCTCAGCATAATGCATCCGAGGTTATCCAAGTGCAACTAACTCTGGGCAAAACTGCAATCCAAATTGTAGCTTGCTACAGATCCCGCACCATGCCCCAGGATTCCCACACTTGTTTTCTTGATGTACTGAAAAATATTAGGGTTCAACCAGACACCCTAATAATGGGCGACTTCAACTACCCCACCATTAACTAGGAAAACTGCTAGTGTACTAACTCATTAGCTCAATGCTTTCTGGAATTCATAAACTCCAATGCCCTGGATCAACTTATCCACACCCCCACCAGGGACAACAATATCCTAGACCTAGTCGATACCAACATGAGTGACCGGTGTTCCACACCTGAAATCAGCTCCTCCTTTGTCCAATCCGACCATAAGCTAATCACCCTTGATATCCACATCCCACCCCCACCCCCCATTAAGAAACAACGGTAAAAAATTTCTTCAAAGCCAACTTCATGCTTTTTAAGACAGAATTGGTGAACTTCATGACACCCATGCAGATGGACAATACAGTTACAACTGCTGAATCCTACACAAATGCACTCTATAAGCACTTACACGAGTTCATGGATCGTGCAATCCCAAACAGAACCAAGACACTGTCCTTCAAAAAAGGAAGCCAATCTGGTGGTCCCCTGCCATAAACAAACTTTTCAACAGAAGGAAGAAACTGTTGCAAAATCCCATGAGTGGAGCAGCTCCCTGGTCAGCCTCAGTAAGAAGCTGAGATCCCTTATAAGATCCTCCAAAGCTAGCTACGAAAACAAATTCGCCACTAATTCTAAGGACAACCACAAAACATTCTATAGCTATGTCAATCTCGATGGAAACACCCAGATCTGCTCCGAGTTACAGCACAAAGGCTCAAAAATTACAGAACCAACTGATATTGCCAACATCCTGGCCGGTTCAGTGCTAACTTTACCCCCACCCCCTAAAGGGCCCATATCTATACAGGAAGAATGCAGAGTCCCTGTAATCACAACTACGCAGGTAAAAGCTGCACTCTCTAAAGCCAGAAACACAGCATCCATGAGACTGGACAACATCCCAAGCTGCGTTTTACACGAACTGGTGCACAGCAACAGTTATCCCACTCCACAAAGGGGGGAGCCACCACTGATCCCGGGAACTATTGACCTATTAGCCTGACGAGCCTGGTCTGCAAGGCCATAGAACGTATCATCATGGAACTCGTAAACAAAGACATTTGTAACCTCCAAACTCTGGATCCCACCCAGTTTGAGGCAGTCACCAAAGCCCTAGATGAGGGTAAGGTGGTTAACACAGCCTATCTTGACCTCGCCAAGGCTTTCGACACCATCCCCCATTCTGGAATTATAGCTAACCTCACTAAACTAGGTATAAATCCCTACATCACAAGATGGGTTGTCAACTGGGTCACTGACAGAACCCACACTGTAAAAGTTGCAGACTCCAAATCTGACCTCAAACCAGTGACAAGTGGAGTATCACAGGGTTCCGTCCTGGGACCTCTCCGGTTTGGTATCTACTTCTCTGAAGTACAGGCTAACACAGAAGGCCTCTGGCTAACGAAGTTCGCAGATGACTGCAAACTAGGAGCCGTATTCAAGTCCCCAAATGATGTGGACATCCTACAGAAGAGCCTCGCTGAGACAGATGCCTGGTGTCAGAGCCATGGCCTCAAGCTCAATGCTAAAAAGTGCAGTGTCATCCCCTTTGGTAAAAACTCTGTACCGATGAACTACCACATAGGCAGCAATCTACTTAACACCGAATGTGTGATAAGAGACCTTGGGACCTAGGTGGACAGTACTCTCTGCTTTGATGGTCACATCGCCACAGTAGTGAGGAAGTCCTTCTACGTGGCACACTTCATCATAAAAGGGTTCTCATCCAGGAAAAAAGAGGTCATTGTTCCCCTCTACTCGACATTCATTAGACCCATTATAGAGTACAATACCCCTTTTGGAATGTACCTCACAAGACATCTGCAGCAGCTGGAAAGGCCACAGAAGTACCTCACAAAGAGGATTACTGGCCTCAAACAAATGCCCTACACTGACCGCCTCAAAAAACTCCAGCTTTACTCCATAGCATATCGCCTACTCTGAGGTGACCTCTGCCTAACATATAAAGCTATGTCAAACCCAGAGCTGTTGGACATGCTACACCTAAAGAAATCCCAATCCCTCCGAGCTTACACGCTCTATAGACCTAAACCTTCTCACCACAATAAACAGGACATGCTGGAGGGATAGATTCCTGTCCCAGAGAATTCCCATACTCTGGAACAGGCTACCCATCTATGTCAAGCAAAGTTCATTAGCACTCATCAAGAAAAATCTCGATGAGTGGATGGGAAATAGGAAATACACCCCGGGGATCACTTCTGTGTCTCTGCTCGACAGTGGCACAGGAAAATAAATTTCTTGGGTGGTGTAAGCCAGGGAACCTTGTTGGCTAGGCTTACGTAGGCTCTTGGGCCGATAGCCTAGTACCTACCTATGAACCAATGAACCATGCCTAGAAAACAGATGCCCAGACCGCATGGTCAGGCCTCTATGCCAAAAATCAAATAAGAATGGCTGAAGACCTTATTACTTTAATCAGAGGAAGCCAATCTCCCCCCTCTAAGAGACCTAGGACTGAACTTGCTTAAGATTTTTCTGACCAGGATTCTGAAATTTGTCTCCTCTGATGACCAGGATTTACCCTTATCTACTTATGAGGATTCTGATGCAGAGGACTGTATTCCCTCTGCTTCACCCCTAGAGGATTTTTCTTTTGCTGAAACCTTGCATACTCTTAGGGAACATTTTCACTGGGAAAGTCAGGATTACTCTGATTCTGAAAATAGGCTTAGAGATTTCTTACTCCTGCCCCAACACAGGCCTTTAGCTATCTGTCCTGTGCTGGACATTGCTGATGATGCCTTTTTTTTAATCTAGTTTGGCCCCTAACTCTCTACCTCCTGCTCCCAGAAAACCTGATAGATATTACAGGGTTCCAGATTCTCATAAGTTCCTTTTTAAAAATCCTACTGCGGACCCAGAGTCCATTTCACACGGACCCAAGGGCATTAAGGCTACTACTGCTAAAAATCCTACCCCCTCTGATGGAGATTCCAGAACCCTGGATAGATGGGGTAAGAAGGTATACACCTCTGCAACCTTGGACATCAGGGCTTTAAATTGGCAGTTTCATATGTTAAAGTATCAGCAGCATATTATTGGATTGCTTAAACAGAAAATTATATTGATTCTTGATTGTGCTGAAAATAAGGATTTACAGGATTTAATGGATTCTGCTGAACAGGTTGGAAAACATACTTTGCAATGTGGTTTTGATTCACTAGAGGCATCTTGCAGGGCTGCTGCCACCAGGTCTGTACTTAGAAGGTATGCTTGGCTTAAGGAGCACTCTGCCAGATCATGTTAAAACTAAATTGCTGGATGCTCCCTTAAATCAGGACCGCCTGTTTGGCGACAAAGCAGAATTAGTTCTTAAAAAGATGGATGAAAAAGCTAAATCTATGCAAACTGTTAAAGATTTCTTACAAGTGCAGCCTCCTAGATTTAGTAGGCATTGGCCCTCAAAAAATGGGTCCTTTTTTGCCTCTCCTAGGCATTCTCAGTTCTAACCCAGAACCAGCAGAACACCCAGGCTTCTGTCCCAGGGTACGCACAGGACAAAGTGGGGGGGGGGCTCCCACTTTCAAATCAGGGAGTAGTAAGACCCCCCCCCCCCCATGGTAAGCTGTTTCGGTGACTTAACTGTAAAATTTCCAAGCACTTCTCACTGGATTGCTCCTTTAGGTGGAAAGATTGCTCTGCAAGCAAAAAACTGGGAACTCATTACCCAGGACAAATGGGTTTTAAATATAGTTTACCAAGGATACAGATTTCACTTCCACACGCTGCCAACCCCAAACGGTTGGACAGATCTACCCCCAAATCAGTCGGCAGAGGCTCAAAAGCAAGTACTCTCTTAAGATTAAAGGCTATTCAGACTGTACCAGAAGAAGAAAAGGGACAAGGTATTTACTCAAGACTTTTCCTGGTACCCAGAAAAGACAACTCATACCGTCCTATCCTGGACCGGTCTAACCTAAACACCTTTTTGGTGATTCCAGAATTCAAGATGCTAACTCTTCACCAGTTGCTTCCCATGATAGGCAAAGATGCCTGGTTGGCAACGCTGGATTTAAGGGATGCCTACCTGCACATCCCAATCAGGGAATCTTGCAGAAAATACCTACGCTTCAAAGCAGGCTGCATGCACTATCAGTTCTCTGCACTGCCCTTTGGCTTATCTACTGCACCCAGGGTATTCACAAAGTGCCTAGCTCCAGTCATTGCATTTTGCAGGCAAAGAAATATTCAAATATACCCATACCTGGACGATTGTCTAATTCAGGCAGAAAGCCAGGATATAACTTCTGGATCATCTGGCATTTGTACAAAGGGGGTTAACTTGTCTGGGGAACACCATAAACGAAAATAAATCACATCTGGTACCCTGTCAACAAATTATATTCCTGGGAGCAAACTTGAACACAACTTCCCAGATGGCTTTCCTCATGCCAGAGAAATAAATTCATTTGACAACTTACTTCAAACTAGTGGCCACAAAAACCCTGCTTATCTGCAAGGCAAATACTGCAAGCCTTGTGGTTCATGGCTTCATGCATTCTACTAATTCCATATGCAAGACTGCATATGAGGAAACTACAAATGGTATCTAAAAAGCCTATGGTGTCAGCATTCTCAGGATCTAGAAGAAATGCTTCCTATCATTACCTTGCCTACAGTTAGAATTCCTTTGGTGGGCAGAGGTCTGCCACCAAAACAAGGGACTACAATTCACTGTACCCCTGCCGTTTAATCCCTAACAGATGCATCAGACTGTGCATGGGGGGCTCACTTGGCAGGGAAGTGCATTCAGGGCAAATGGAACCCAAGTCAAATGCACTTATCTGTCAATCAAAAAGAAATGTTAGCTGTACAGAATGCTCTGACAGCCTTCAAGGACCAGTCTTCCAGGACAATTAATGGTAAAGACGGATAACACCACTGTTATGTGGTACATAAACAAGCAGGGGGGTACCCATTCTTACCCTCTCTGCAGACTAGCCATGGCTGTGTGGAACACAGCTTTGAGCTACCAAGTGCATCTACTGTCTTAATTCCTGCTGGGAAAACTAAATACACTGGCAGACGAACTAAGCAGAAATTTCATGGACCCACACAAGTGGAAACTGGAACCAAAGATTTTCAACATGTTGATCAACAAATGGGGGATCCCAGATATAGACCTGTTTGCCTCCCCCCAGAACTACCAATTGGACAAATTCTGCATAAGGACTCCCCACAAACAAGCTTGGAAAGAGGATGCTATGTCCTTAAGCTGGAAAAAGCTATCAGTTTGTCTTTCTTCCTCTGTCTCTCCTCTCCAAAGTGCTACTAAAGATCAAACAGGACAAACCAAGGATGATACTGATTGCACCAGACTGGCCACGCCAACACTGGTACCCCCTTTTAGGCAGTGTCACAGCTGGCCCCATGGCACCTACCTCAGACCCCTATTCTGCTGTCTCAGCAGGAGAGCCAGATTCTGCACCCCCAGTTTCAAACCCGGAACCCGGCAGCCTGGCTAATTACCTAATCTCTCCGTTACCATCCCTCAGTAAACAAGTGTTGGATGTTATTTTGGAGGCAAGGAGGCCTAGTACTAGAAAATCTTATACTGAAAAATGGAAAAGATTCTGTGCCTGGAACCAAACTCAAGGGATGGCCACAACATTGCCCAATTTACTTCAGATTCTTCAATACTTCGATGCTCCACAAGTGCCTTTCCTTTTCCTCCATCAAAATTTATGTCTCAGCCATTTCAGCTCATTACAACACAAAAACACCCCACTTTTCTCACCCACTGCTCAAGCAGATGTTCTTCGTGTTTCACTGTTGCAGTCATTACATTTGGGTAATCTGCTGGCAGGTTGCCCTCAGTCGGCCTGAATTCCAAAGTCTTGGGTCCTGCGTCGGTTGCTGTCTTCTCTTCCATGACATCAGGTCGTCGGGGGTATAAAACATGCAGCCGACGCCATTTTCTTTAGTCTTTCTTGCCACGCGGTGCCCGAAGCAGAAGTATTTCGCAAGTGCCGGTCAGCTGACTACTGAAATATTCGAGTTTCGGTTTCAGAACCGAAGTCTTCACTAAAGCTAAGTATCCCATTGGGGAAACATTTTTCTTGCTTTTTACCAATGTCAGAAAAAGTTAATAATTGTATTTGTGGGAAGCAAATACCTCATAAGGATTTTCACTTATACTGTATTCCTTGCCTTGGCCCTGATCACAACGTGCCTGGCTGTCGGTTTTGTGCTAGATGTAACTAACGCACTATTAAGTGTTGGTATATTTTTGCATCAAAGTATTTTGGAAACAGATTTAGCTACCCAGAAATGTCATCGGATAGCAATCCGACTACCGGAGTAGATAAAAAATGCAAAGAAAAGGACAGAGAAAGGCAGTCGAGATCCAAAACTGACGCAAAGCTTCTCCTAAGCCAGTCGCCGGTTCGCCGGTACTCATGTGCTTTCGCAGCTCCTGATACCTGCTACCTTTGAGTTGCAGGCCTCTACCAACACCCATGTGGAGTCCGGCGTGCCGCAAGATACTCAAGGTATTGGACCGGCGGTTGTATCCCCCTCGGATGGGTCTGGAGCCGCTGAGCAGGCACCGGATTCTGAGGGTGTATTCAGACCTCAACATTTTGTATATCAAACCGACGACAGCTGCAAAACCAAAGACAAAAGCAACTTCTAAAACTAAAAAACTGACGCATGAGCCACGTGCACAGGCCTCTATGCCTAAAAAACAGATGATCAAAATGTCTGAAGACCTTATTAACTTGATCAGGGGTACCCATCCCCCTGCAGATAAGAGGCCTAGGCAAGGCACTGATTATGAATCTTCAGATCAGGTTTCTATTTCTTCTGATTCCTCTTCTGATCAGGAATTATCTGTACCTCCCTATGAGGATTCTGTTGCTGAGGAGTCTATTCCATCTGCATCTCCTCCTGAGGATTATTCATTTGGAGAAACCTTGCATACTTTGAGGGAGCATTTTCACTGGAAGAGTCAAGACTTCTCATAATCAAAAAAGAGGCTCAGGGATTTCCTTCTTCTCCCTCAGCACAAGCCTTTAGCCATTCCCCCTGTTTTAGACATTGTGGATGATGTGATGTTCATCGTGTTTCACTGTTGCAGTCATCACTGTAGGGTTCTCCCTGCCGGCAGGCAGTCCTCGGTCGGTCAAAATCCCAAAGTCTGGGTCCGGCGTCGGCTGTTCAGTCATGCTCCCTGACATCAGAGCGCCAGGAGTACAAAGCTGCCAGCCGACGCCATGTTCCCCAGTCTTTCTTGCTGTGCGGTGAAAGCAGTTCGCAAGTGCCGGTTGGCTGACTCCTGATATTTTTTCGTGCTTCAGTCCGAAGACTTAAAGCTAAGTACCCCGTTGGGGAAACTTTTTTCTTGCTCCAGTCCGATGTCAGAAAAAGTTAATAATTGCATTTCTTGTGGGAAGCAAATACATCATAAGGATTTCCATTCTTACTGTATTCCTTGTTTAGGCCCTGACCATGACGTAGCTAGTTGTCGGTTTTGTGCTAGATTTAACCAACGTACGATTAAGCGGAGGTACAATTTTGCTTTTCACTACTTTGGTAGGCGATTTAATTATAAAATGTCGTTGGACACGCTTCCAACGACAGGAGTTCAGAAACGACGCAAGGATAAGGACAGGCCTCTGAGGTCCAAATCAGATGACGTTACACAACCAGAGCCAGCTTCAGGTTCGGCCGTCGTCAGTGAGGCGCTTTCGCAGCCTCTGTCGTCGGCCATTTCAGAACCGATAGTCGAAACGGACTCCCACGAGGAGCCAGCTAGGCTTTTGAGCACTCCAGCTGCAGGACCTTCGGACAATGCTCCCTGGGATGGGTCCGGAGCCGCTGTGCAGGTACCGGCTTCCGAGGGGGTTTTCAGTCCTACACAGCTTCTGATAAAGGCAAAACCCAGGACAAAGACTAAGACTCCTTCTAAATGTAAGACACCAGCCCAGGCCTCTTCTGATCCGGGACCCAAATCACAGAAACAGTTACTTAAAATGGCGGAGGACTTGCTAACCATGATTAGGGGTTCACATCCCCCTCCAGACAAAAGGCCAAGGCAAGAGTTGGATTATGAATCTTCTGATAGGCATCTATTTCTTCAGTGCCTTCCTCTGAACAGGAATATTATTTCCCTCCTTATGAGGATTCTGATGCTGAGGAATCTATTCCATCAGCTTCTCCCCCTGAGGATTTTTCTTTTGGGGAAACTTTACATGACATAAGGGAACATTTTCACTGAGAGGGACAGGAGTACTCGGAATCTAAGAGAAGGCTCGGGGATTTCCTTCTTCCCCAACATAGACCCCTGGTTATTCCTCCTATTTTGGATATTGTGGATGATGCTTTTTCTGAGGCTAATTTAACACCTGACTCCTTTCCTCCAGCTCCTGCTAAGCCCGACAAATATTACAGGGTCCCTGACTCCCACCAGTTCTGTACAAAAATCCTACTGCTGATCCAGAAACCATTTCTCAGGGTCCTAAGGGGGTTAAGGCTGCCTCTGCTAAAAATCCTATTCCGACAGATAAGGATTCCAGAGCTTTGGAGAGATGGGGCAAAAAAGTGTATACTTCTGCTACTTTATCGATTAGGGCTTTAAATTGCCAATTTCATATGCTAAAGTGTCAGCAGTTTCTACTGTCTGTTATGAAACAAAAGTTAGGTACCTTTTCTGCATGTGCAGGTAATAAGGAATTACATGATTTGATGCATGCTACTGAACAAGTGGGGAAGCATGGTTTACACTGTGGTTTTGATGCCTTGGAGGCTTCTTGCAGGGCGGCTGCCTCTGGCACAGTCCTTAGAAGACATGCTTGGTTAAAGGAACAAAACTTACCTGATCAAGTGAAAGCAAAGTTACTAGATGCTCCTGTTCAGCATAATGTTTTGTTTGGGCCTAAGGCTGAAGAGGTGATAAAGAAAATGGAGGATAAGGCAACATCCATGCAAACTGTTAAGGATTTCTTGCAAGTTCAGCCCCCTAGATTTAGCAGAAATTGGCCAACAAAAAATTGGTCTTTTCCCAGTTCGGACAGGTCTCAGAGGGGTAGATATAGGCGCACCAGAGGGAGGCCTCAAACACAGACCTCTTACAGACCTAGACAATGGAGTGCTTCCACCTCCAGGGGTGGAGAGGACAGACCTCAATCCTTTAGAAAACAGGCTCATTGACTCTCCCGGAATGGCTCCAGGAACTTGTCTCCTTGATGCCCCTCTAGGAGGAAAACTCTCTTTTTCAACAAAATTGGACTTGCATAACCCAAGACAAGTGGGTTCTGGATGTAGTTTCAAGAGGTTACAAATTCCACTTTCATACCTTGCCAAGACCAAACGGATGGCCAGACCTTCCAAAACACCAATGGTCCAAGGCATTAAACCAGATGGGATCCCTCATGGCTATGAGGGCCATAGAACTGGTTCCACAATCCGAGACTGGGCAGGGCTTTTACTCAAGTCTCTTTCTAGTTCCCAGAAAGCAAGACTCATGGAGACCCATCCTGGATCTGTCAGTCTTAAATACTTTCCTGGAGATACCAAAGTTCAAAATGCTAACTCTGCAGCAGCTCCTGCCAATGTTGAGCAAAAATGCATGGATGGTGACATTGGATTTAAAGGAGGCTTACCTTCACATCCCTGTCAGACAGGAGTGCAGAAAATACCTCCGGTTCAAGGCCGGCTCGAAACATTACCAATTCTCTGCGCTGCATTTTGGCTTGTCTTCTGCGCCCAGGGTCTTCACCAAGTGCCTGGCACCAGTAGTAGCTTATTGCAGACTCTAGGGTATTCAAATTTACCCTTATCTGGACGACTGCCTTATTCAAGCAGACAGCAAGGATGTTTTACTCCAGCACCTGCAATTTGTTCAAAATCTTCTCAAGTACCTGGGATTCACTGTAAACATAAAGTCAGATTTGACCCCCACACAACAGATAACTTTTCTGGGTGCTCTTTTAAACACAACAACCCAGATGGCATTCCTGACATCCGAAAAACAACTACAGCTGGCTTCCACTTTCAAAACCTTGGCTTCTATAACTCGGCTAACTGCAAGAAATTTCCTGCAGGCTTTGGGTTACATGGCCTCCTGCATCCTTCTCATACCAAATGCAAGACTACATATGAGAAAAATACAATGGTACCTAAAGTGTATGGTCCCAGCATTGCCACAGTCTAGACACGCAGATTGCTGTCTTGCCTTGCCTACAAAAGGAATCCCATTGGTGGTCCATGGCATGTCTTCACAACAAAGGCAAAGCCTTCAGTCTACCTCTAGCCGGCCAAGTGTTAACCACGGACGCCTCTGATTACACATGGGGAGCCCACTTGCAGGGAAAGGGTCTGCAAGGTTTTTGGACAGAGGATCAGAAGCACCTACATATCAATTTAAAAGAGATGTTAGCTGTTCAGAATGCCCTCTTGGCTTTCAGGGATCTTCTACAACCAAGACAACTACTGATACGAATAGACAGCACCACAGTGATGTGGTACATAAACAAGCAGGGGGGCTCACATTCCTACCCCCTTTGCAGACTAGCCATGACTATGTGGAATACAGCACTAGCTTGCAAAGTGGATCTACAAGCTCAGTTCCTGCCAGGGAAACCAAATACTTTGGCAGACAGCCTGAGCAGGAACCTGTCAGACCCACACGAGTGGATGCTAGACATCCACATATTCAAGATGATTACAGAAGCCTGGGGCTGCCCGGACATAGATCTATTTGCATCCCCCCTCAACCACCAGTTACAGATTTTTTGCACAAGGACTTTTCACAAGCTAGCATGGAAAGTGGATGCACTATCATTCAGTTGGAAAAACCTCAAGGGGTATGCCTTTCCACCACTACCTCTTCTACCACTGGTGTTATTAAAGATCAAGCAGGACAAGCCCAAGATGATGATTCTACTGGCCCCAAATTGGCCTCGTCAATTCTGGTACTCAACACTGAAGAATCTATCTCAGGAACCACCTTGGATTTTGCCTCCGATTCCCAATCTATTGTCCCAACACCAGGTCCAGGTTCTGCACTCTCATGTCAAAACTTGCAGCCTGGCAAATTCAGGATCTATGATTAATCCCCCCCCCCCCTTCCCAAAAATGTCATGGATGTTAACTTAGAAGCCAGACGGCCTAGCCCTAGAAAATCTTATGCAGGCAAATGGAAGAGATTTTGCACCTGGGTGCATGCTCAGGATTCGGATCCTCTCATTCCTAATATCCCACTGATTTTGCTTTACTTAACAGACATGCTACATAATGGTTTATCCTTCTCCTACATAAAAATTCATGCCTCAGCTATCTCTGCACATTACAATACAGACCCTCCACTCTTTTCGCCTCCACTTCTGAAACAATATCTATGAGGAGCAAAGAATTTAAGGCCCCCTAGGACACCACCCATACCTGCCTGGAACCTCAACTGTGTTCTGGAAAAACTCACTCTGCCTCCTTTTGAGCCTGCTGCCACAACTGATATTAAGCATTTATCATGGAAGACGGCTATCCTACTGGCTTTGACTTCAGCCAGGAGCGTCTCGGAGTTACAAGCACTCCTGGCTGTGGAACCTTAAATTATTTTTCACCAAGATAGGGTGTCTTTAAGGAGTAATCCTACTTTCATGCCTAAAGTGGTTTCCAAAGTGGCTTTAAATCAAACTATTCACCTGCCAACCTTTTTCACTAATTCACAAAATAAGGGGGAAAGGATCTTGCATTCCTTGGATGTACACAGACAACTTCGTTTTTACCTGGACAGACCCAAGGATATCAGGAAAACAGCGCAACTGCTTGTTTCTTATGTAACAAACTCCCAAGGCAAAGCCATTTCAAAACAGACCATTTCTAAATGGATTGCGCATGGAATCAGATTTTGTTACTCTCATCATGGTAAGCAAATCCCCGGAAAAATTAGGACTCACTCTACCAGAGCTGCTGCTACTTCAGCTGCCTTTCTCAGGGGAGTACCTACCAAAGATATTTTGGAAGCTGCAACTTGGAGTTCAGTGCATACTTTCTCTAAGCACTATAATCTCCCTCTTTACTCTAAGTCTAGGGCAGGCTTTGCTTCTGCAGTCTTGCAGGGCCTTCTAGCAGCACCTTCTTCTCTATAACCACCACCCCTTATCTCAGCTAGTAATGACTGCAACAGTGAAACACGATGAACATAGCACAGTTGTGTACCCTTACCATAAATGTAGATGTTCGAGTGTCTTCACTGTTGCAGTCTGGATTACCCTCCCTCCTGTTCCCTCTTCTACTTTCACTAGTGTGCTTACCTACCTCACCTTTCTTCTGAGGTGTATTTGCTACAGGCTATGGGGTTTGTGGTATGTGATTTTTTGGTTTTTACTATTGGCCTTAATTTTTAGGCACCTGACATCTGGGGCAAGAAAAACTGGAGAACATGGCGTCGGCTGGCAGCTTTGTACTCCTGGAGCTCTGACGTCAGGGAGCATGACTGAACAGCCGACGCTGGACCCAGCCTTTGGGATTCTGGCCGACCGAGGACTGCCTGCCGGCAGGAAGAACCCTACAGTGATGACTGCAACAGTGAAGACACTCTAACATCTACATTTATGGTAAGTGTACACAACTGTACTTTTTCGGAGTCCAGCTTGATCCCTGACTCCTTATCTGCGGCTCCCAGTAAGCCTGACAGATATTACAGGGTCCCTGACTCACATAAATTTTTATTTAGAAACCCTGCTGCTGATCCTGAAACTATTTCACAGGGTCCAAAGGGAGTTAAGGCCTCAACAGCAAAAAATCCTACCCCCTCTGAAATAGATTCAAGGGCACTAGACAGATGGGGAAAAAACAACCTTGGCAATCAGGGCCTTAAACTGTCAATTTCATATGCTTAAGTACCAACAACATGTTATGGGATTGCAGGAATTAGTGCATGCAGCTGAACAAGTTGGAAAGCATACTTTGCAATGTGGTTTTGATTCCTTAGAGGCCTCCTGCAGGGTTGCAGTTACTGGGTCTGTGATTAAGAGGCATGCTTGTTAAAGGAACAAAATTTGCCTGATCATGTTAAAGCTAAATTGCTAGATGCACCTTTACAGCATGATTCTCTGTTTGGTATTAAGGCAGAAGAGGTTCTAAAGAAAATGGAAGACAAAGCTAAGTCTATGCAAACTGTTAGACTTTTCTTACAAGTGCTGCCACTAAGATTCAGTAGACACTGGCCTACAAAAAATTGGTCCTTTCCTGTGTGAGACAGAGCTCAAAGGGGCAAATCCAGACGCCTTAAGGGTTCCATATACCAGGCGCAAGATTCATACAGGTCAAAGTAATGGGGCGCTTCCACCTCCAAATCTGGAGGAGATAAAGAGCAAACCTACAGAAAGCAATCCCAATGACTTCCCTCTGCTTACACCAAGCACTTATCTTTTGGCAGCACCCATAGGGGGAAAATTAGCACTTTTTGCTCAAAATTGGCAGTTAATAACCCAGGACAAGTGAGTACTAAACATCGTATCACAGGGATAAAGATTCCATTTCAACACGCTGCCAATGGCAAATGGTTGGCCAGATCTGCCAAAAAAATCGATGGGCAGAGGCACAGAAACCGGTTACGTCCCTCATGGATATGGGGGCCATTCAGACAGTACCAGAACAGGAAAAGGGACAACGTTTTTACTCGACTGTTCTTGGTACCCAGAAAGGACAAGGCCTGGTGGCCAATACTGGATTTATCGATTTTGAACACATACCTGGACATTCCAAAATTCAAAATGCTGACTTTGCTGCAGCTTCTGCCCATGCTGGGCAAGAATGCTTGGCTGGTGACTTTAAACCTAAAAGAGGCATACCTGCATGTCCCAATTAGACACTCGTGCAGAAAATACCTCAGATTCAAGGCTGGCTTAATGCATTACCAATTCTCTGCACTGCCCTTTGACTTATCTACTGCGCCAAGGGTCTTTATAAAGTGCCTGGCACCTGTCATTGCATTTTGCAGACAAAGAAGTATACAAATATATCCTTACTTGGACGACTGTCTCATTCAAGCAGAGAACAAGGACACTCTTCCTCGACACCTGGTGTTTGTGAAAAGGCTTCTAACTTGCCTAGGTTTCACAATAAACGAAAATAAATCACAACTGGTACCCTCTCAAAAGATAACATTCCTGGGTGCAAGCTTGGATACAACTGCCCAGATGGCTTACCTCATGCCAGACAAGCAAAGGCAACTGACTGCTTACTTCAGACTGATGGCAACAAAAAACAGTCTTCTGCAAGGCAAATTCTTCAGGCTCTGGGCTTCATGGCATCCTGCATCCTACTAATTCCATATGCAAGACTGCATATGAGGAAACTTCAATGGTTCCTAAAAAGTTTATGGAGACAACATTCACACAGTCTGGAAACAATGATTCCTCTCATTCCCTGCCTGCAACAGGAGTTTCTATGGTGGGCAAAGGCATGTCACCAACACATGGGACTGCCCTTCACTCTACCCCCTGCTAGCCAAACATTAACAGACGCATTAGATTATGCCTGGGGGCCCACATGGCACGAAGATGCATTCAGGGCTTATGGACACCAAAACAAATGCATGTTCATATCAACCAGAAAGAGATGCTAGCTGTTCAAAATGCCCTAACAGCCTTCAAGGACTTACTTCATCCAGGACAACTACTGATAAAGACGGACAACACCACAGTCATGTGGTATATAAACAAGCAAGCGGGCACACACTCATACCCCCTTAGCAGATTAGCCATGGCACTGTGGGAGACGGCTTTGACCTACCAAATACATCTTCAAGCTCAATTCTTGCCAGAAAAACAAAACACTCTGGCAGACTAAGCAGAAACCTTATGGATCCTCATGAGTGGAAACTAAACCCACAAGTCTTCAGTATGATAGCAGAGAAATGGGGGAGCCCAGACATAGATCTATTTGCCCTCTCCTCGAAATTATCAATTGAAAAGATTCTGCACAAGGACTTATCACAGACAAGCATAGAAAGTGGACGCCCTATCCTTCAGTTGGAAAAACCTGTCAGTTACACTTTCCTCCTCTGCCTCTTCTACCCAAGGTCCTCCTAAAAGTCAGACAAGAGAAGCCAAAGATATTAATTGCCCCGGACTGGCCCCACCAGTAATGGTACCCAATCCTAAGTAACTTAACTCAATACCCAGCTTGGACCTTGCCTCA
>NC_056726.1:1630345130-1630432630 GCF_019279795.1 Protopterus annectens | reverse complement strand
CAGCCATAACGAATGATTGGTGGCAGCTCAATATCATATCCGTGGGATATTACATTTCCTTTTCTTGACTACTTCCAAGTCCCAACAGAGTTCTCCCCAAAGTACCACCCAGTCAAAGGGGAACTGGCCGAAAGAGAAGTTCTAAAACTTTTAGAAAAAAGAGCCATCCAGGAGGTCCCAGCAGGGCAAAAAGGATCCAGAACTTACTCTCTTCTTTTTGGTGCAAAAAAGACTGGGGTCCTGTGCCTGACTTTGGACCTCAGCGAGTTGAATCTGTTTGTCAAGAATTCGAAGTTCTGGATGTTTACTGTATAGTCCATCCTGATGCTTTTGCGCAAGGATGAGTAGATGTGTTTCGTAGACCTCCAGATCCAGAACTTACTCTCTTCTTTTTGATGCAAAAAAGACTGGGGTCCTGTGCCTGACTTTGGACCTCAGCGAGTTGAATCTGTTTGTCAAGAATTCGAAGTTCTGGATGTTCACTGTTTAGTCCATCCTGATGCTTTTGCGCAAGGATGAGTAGATGTGTTTCGTAGACCTCCAGAATGCCTATCATCACATCAAGATAAACAAGACGCTCCAAGAGGCATCTGCGCTTTGGTTGGGAGCCATTATTTTCAATTCAGAGCCTTGCCCTTTGGACTCACCACAGCCCCCTGGGTGTTTACCAAATGCTTGGCAGTGGTTGCAGCTCACTTGAATCTGCAGGGATTCCAGTTTTTTCCGTTCCTGGACGGTTGGCTCCTTATGGCACCCACAAGGCATCGACTGATAAGTGACGCAGTACCTTTTAGGAGACTTTCAGCGAATTAGGCTTTCTAGTCAATGTGACCTAGTCATAACTAACTCCTTTTCAAAGTCTGGAGTTTATAAGAATCCAGCTGAATACAGTGACAGAAAATGCAGCTTTGCCCCCGTAGAGAGTGGATTTACTCAGGCAGCAGGTAAAGGTGATTCTAGAGATCCTGCTGCCACAGGCGTATCTCATTCTTAAGGGTCTAGGGTTAATTTCAGCAGCTATCCATTTTGTACTGGCAAGATATTACATGCATACAGTGGATGCTAGTAGTCCAATGGTCCATTCTCTATCATCCTACTTCTATACTGATACGACTGTCACCCATTTGCAGATGACATCTTCAGTGGTGGCGTCTTTCAGAGGACTCTCTTCTGAGGCAGATCTTTTTTCAATTCCCCTTCTCACAGCCACAGTGACCAGGGATGCTTCCTTGCTTGGGGGGGGGGGGGGTGTGGCATTTTTCGGGCAGAATGGTCCAAAACATGTGGTCCCCTGCAGAGACCAAGTTGCACATAAATGATCTAGAGATGAGAGCAGTCATCCTGATGATGCAAGCCTTTCAGGATTGCCTTCCTCTGAGAATAATTGCAGTTCATACAGACATGCCAGTGGCCTGGTACATAATAAGCACAGGGGGAACATGTTCTTAAACCCTGTGTAGAGCGGCCATGAGTGTGGGAATGGATGATTTCTTCCAGGCACTTTTTTCTTGCAGTGCACATACCTGGGGAGTCCAACCTGTTGGCAGACTCTGCAGGTCCATCTTGAGCCTGCACAAGTGGTCCCTGAATCCATCATTGATGTCTCGGATTTTCAGCCAATGGGACCAGCCGTGCTGTGACCTCTTTGCATCCCTAATGAACAACAAATGCAGCAGGCATTTTGCCCTGATTCCCCCAGAGGGGCAGTCCTCGAGGGGTGCTGTAGTCTACAATTGGCCTCAAGTTCTCTTTTATGCATACCCACTGATCATGTTGATCCCCAAGTTACTGCAGAAAGCCCACAGACTAAAGTGTCCCATGATCCTCCTTACCCCTTTCTGGCCTTGTCAGGTGTGGTTTCCCTTGTTAGGGTCTCATATGAAATATCCTCCATGGATACTAGATCCCACACAGGATCTCCTCTCTGAGAGCTGAAAACCTTGAACCTCGCATGATTTCTCCAGATGTTCATCATGCTTCACTGTTGCAGTCATTACATTTGGGTAATCTGCTGGCAGGTTGGCCTCAGTTGGCCTGATTAACAAAGTCTTGGGTCCTGCGTCGGTTGCTGTCCCTTCTTCCATGACGTCAGGTCATCAAGGGTATAAAATTTTTATTTTATATTTGTTAACTGGGATAGTCCGATTGGATGCATGTCCATTTTCAGCGGAGGCCCGGGGAGAAAAGCTCCAAGGGTAAGCAGATACCGCATTACATAATACCAGCATTACATATTACAAACAGACTATTTACAGAGATTACATAAGTAAGCAAGTTAAACGAGTTCCACAAGTTACAGTTAATCCTGAGCGGAAGTCAGAATTAAATTAAATTACACAGTAAACTGGTTAGCAGATTTTTACGAAATTATATATAAAACATGCAGCCGACACCATTACATCAGTCATTGTTGCCTCGTGGTGCCCGAAGCAGAGGCAGTTAGCAAGTGCCGGTCGGCAGACTCCTGAAATTTTCATTTTCGAGTTTCAGAACCAAAGTCTTCAACTAAAAGCTAAGTACCCTGTAGGGGAAACTTTTTCTTGCTCCTTACCGATGTCAGTAAAGGTTAATAATTTTATTACTTGTGGGAAGCAAATTCCTCAAAGATTTTCATTTGTACTGTATTCCTTGCCTAGGCCCTGACCACGATGTACCTTGCTGTCAGTTTTGTGCTTTATTTAATCAGCACACTATCTGTCGTCTGTACATTTTTGCATCTAAATATTTCTTTTCTCTGTTTAATTATCCAGAAATTACGTCAGTTAGCCATCCGTCTACCAGAATACCGAAAAAAATGCAAAGAAAAAGAGACAGGTCGTTTAGGTCCAAAACTGCTGACGACACTTCTCTAAGCCAGTTGCCAGTTCGCCGGTACTCAGTGAGGCGCTTTCACAGCTCCTGATACCCGCTACTTCTGATTCACAGGCCTCTACTGAGACCCATTCGGAGTGCGGTATGCCGCGAGATGCTTCACATATGGAACCCACGGATGTTTCTACCTTGGATGGGTCTGGAGCTGCTGAGCAGGCACCGGCTTCTGAGGGTGTATTCAGGCCTACAGACTTGCATATTAAACCGACTCCACCTTCAGTGCTAAGGCCTAAATCTCGATCTATGTCTAAAAAACAGACTCCCAGGCCACATGTTCAGGCCCCTATGCCTAAAAAAAAATGATCAAAATGGCTGAAGATTTAATTACTCTAATCGGGGGTAGTCACCCCCCCCCCCCCCCCCCGCCAAAAGAGGCCTAGGACTGGACTGGACTATGAATCTTCTGACTCTTCTAATGATCTGGATTTGTCCATTCCCACTTATGAGGACTCTGATGCAGAGGATTCCATTCCTTCTGCTTCTCTGCCTAAGGATTTCTCTTTTGGGGAAAATTTACATACCTTAAGGGAGCATTTCCACTGGGAAAGTCAGAATTTCTCTGAATCCAAAAAGAGGCTTAGGGATTCCCTCCTTCCTCAGCATAGACCTTTGGCTATACCTCCTGTACTGGACTTTGTTGATGATGTGTTTTCAGAATCCAGTATGGCCCCTGATTCCCTGCCTCCAGCTCCTAGCAAACCAGCCAGGTACCACAGGGTTTCTGAGTCCCACAAATTCCTTTTCAAAAATCCTGTTGCGGATCCTGAAACCATTTCTCAGGGGCTCAAATGCATTAAGGCTTCTACTGCTAAAAATCCTACCCCTTCTGATAGAGACTCCAGGGCGCTGGATAGATGGGGTAACAACCTTAGCAATCAGGGCTTTAAACTGTCAATTCCATATGCTAAAATATCAACAGCATATCATGGGACTGCTTAAACATAAAATGATGTTTATTTCTGACTGTGGAGAATAAAGAATTGCAGGATTTATTGCATTCAGCTGAGCAAGTTGGCAAACATACTTTGCCATGTGGTTTTGATTCTTTAGAGGCCTCTTGCAGGGCTGCTGTTACTGGTTCTGTGCTTAGAAGGCATGCTTGGCTTAAGGAGCAATCTCTGCCTGATCCTGTTAAAGCAAAATTTTGGATGCTCCTTTACAACAGGAATGCCCGTTTGGCAATAAGGCTGAAGAAGTTCTAAAAAAGATGGAAGACAAAGCTAAATCTATGCAAACTATGAAAGATTTCTTACAGGTACAACCTCCTAGATTTAGTAGGCACTGGCCTGCTAAGAACTGTTTTTTTCCAGCTCCTTCCAGAGCCACTGCAGCCAAACCCAGAATCCAAAAGCACCAGGTTTCAGTCCCAAGGGACTTTCAGAACTAAGCAATGGGGTGCTTCCACTTCCAAATCTGGAAACAAGGCACCATCCTATGATAAACAGTCTCAATGACTTTACCAAGCACTTACCTCTTAGCCGCCTCTTTGGGGGGAAAATTGGCTCTTCATTCTAGAAACTGGCAACTTATAACCCGGGACAAATTAGTTTTAAATAGTGTCCCAGGGATACAGATTTTATTTCCACATGCTGCCATCACCAAACGGGTGGCCAGACCTGTCCCCAAATCAGTGGGCAGAGGCTCAGAAACCAGTACTTTCCCTCCTACACATGGGGGGCTATTCAACTAGTACGAGAAGAGGAAAAGGGACAAGGTTTCTATTCCAGACTTTTCCTGGTACCCAGAAAAGACAAATCATGGTGTCCAATTCTGGACCTGTCTACTCTAAACACCTTTCTGGACATTCCAAAATTGAAGATGCTGACTCTTCACCAGTTACTGCCTATGCTAGGCAAGGATGCCTGGTTGGCAACTCTAGATTTAAGAGGCTTACCTGCATATCCCATTGAGGGAATCTTGCAGAAGATACCTACGCTTCAAAGCAGGCTGCATGCATTATCTGTTCTCTGCACTGCCCTTTGGCTTGTCTACTGTGCCCAGGGTATTCACAAAGTGCCTGGCTCCAGTAATTGCATTTTGCAGGCAAAGAAATATTCAAATATATCCATACCTGGACGATTGTCTAAGTCAGGCAGAAAACCAGGTCATTCTTCAAAAACAACTGGCGTTTGTAAAAAGAGATGTTAAGTTGTCCATCTCGCCTTTGTTCTTGCTGTTTGCGTTCGGAGCCGATCCTCTGCTCCGACTCGGCCATCTTCTATAGCTCGAGAGCTGTTTACTGGCTCGAGGCTACCCCTTATCCCAGCATGCCCAGTGTCCGCTATCCAGATCTCGTTTGCCGCTTCAGCTGCGAGGTTGCTTCCTTACTGGCTCAGGCTTAGTATAGTTTTTTATATTAATATATTGTTGTTTATTCTGAAAGGTTGTCAAGTTCAGTAAGCAGAATAAAAACTAGAATGAACAGCAGATGCAGGGTGGTATCCAACGGGACGGAACCCGAATAATGAAAAAATTATTTACTCAATCCAATGATCAAAATGAAGTACAAATGCACATAAAGTCACAGTTTAAAAATGATAAAACTACAAGTTAAGCGCTTTCGTCAATACTCGGACTTCTTCAGAACAGTGAATTGCTGGCTGATAACTCCTTAAATACACACCCAGTCAATTAGTAAAATATTACCCCACATCATTTCCTTTCAATTAAGAAACATCACAGGAAGTGTAAGGTAGTAGTAAATACTCCCCCTGTTTGCAAGTACACAAAAAGTCAACTAACCAAATGTTAAATCAATAGTGTCACTTGTAAAGAATGTTATAAGGCAAAAAATACCAATGACAATATAAATAAATCATAACATAAATAACTGTTTTAAGTTTCAAAAGTGGTGCTATAGAAATTCTATCATTAAGACCTGGAGGGGAGTATGCATTCAGTCTGATCTGCCACTTTAACTCAATGTACTCCAAATATTCCTCAACAGGTCCGCCCCTTTGTCCCAAATCAACTTGTTCAAGAATAAAAAAACTAAAACTGTGATTACTTTGGTCATTAATGTGCCTAAATAAAGCATTCTTCATATTTTTCTGCTTGATGTCATATAAATGGTGGTAGACTCTAATTCTAAAAGCATTTTTTGTTTTCCCCACATAATAACCTTGGCAGTTTTTACATACTGCAATATAAACAACCCCCTTAGTATAGCAAAACATTTTCTTTTTATTAGTAATGGATCCAAAATTCTTAAGATTAAATTTGTCTGTATCCATCATGAAAGGGCACTGGGGACATCTACCACATTTATACGTGCCACCTCTAGTGAGATTAGGTTTACCTTTTTCAAGTAGTCCTTTTATTGATGTACTCTTTATAAACTATAGTGGGTCTCTTACCTATCTTGTCCAAGACCCCAATGTCATTATCAAAAACCTTCCAATATTTATGTATTATGTATTTGATTTCTTCAAAATCTGCAGAAGATGTGAGTGTCAATGCATGTATAAAAATAGTATTATTGTGCCTCACATTGTTGTGGCCATCCCTATTGCCCAATAGGGCTCTAAAGCGTCCACTGGTCCTCTTATTTATAACTTCCTGAATGATGTTTGATAGAAAAGGCTCTAGATAACCTCTTCTCTGAAACATATTGGACAAATTGTCACATTCCTTGGTAAAGTCATAAATGTCAGACACCATCCTGGCCAATCTAACACATTGGCCCTTGACCAGGGCCGCCTTTTGGTGCAAAGGATATGCACTAGTAAAATGTAATAATGTGTTAGAATAGGTTGGTTTCCTATATAGTTGGGAAAAAAACAGTTGTTCACATAATCTTTCTTTATGGTGATGTCCAAATAATGAATATAATCTAGATCCTTCACCATAGTAAATCTCAAAAAACTGGTGGTACTGTTCATCTACGAAAAGAACCTATTCAAATCTTGTTCTGATTGATTCCAAAACAGGACAATGTCATCAAGGTATCGCTCATACAATACCCATGAAGTCCTGAATTCGGAGTTAAAAATGTAATGTATTGATCTTCCCAATGTGCTAAGACAATGTTGGTGAAGGGTATTTTGAGTGAAATTTTACATCAGACTAATATAAGACTTATGAAACTGGACAAGGGTGGGAGTCTGGTTATTATGAACACTGATGATTACAATAGTAGAATGTTTGACATACTATATAGTGAAGTGTACACTGAGACCTCACGAAATGAATTAAACATAGCATATCGTAACATTGACTTAGAATTGGAGCAACTTTTACTGAATGGACAAATCACACTAGACACACACAACTACATTTTAACCAAACATCCCAGGATTCCCACCATATTTGGAATACCAAAAATTCACAAATCAATACACAGTCCACCTTTAAGACCCATTGTAGATGCTAAAGCCTCCAAAACATTTAGTATAGCAAAATACATTGACAGTATGACTAAGGGGGTCCTTGATAATCGGTCTACTATAATTAAGGACTCATGGGACTTCCTTGGTAAAGTCAATCAGAATATGTATGACAGTAACCTCATCCTGGTGACTATTGGCGTCTGTGACCTGTTTTCATTTATACCACATGATATAGGTCTGGACTGGTTCTATGAGTTTCTATGCAGTAATTCGTCATTGAATCATGACACCATCTTGACCATCTGTACTTATATGGAGATGGTTTTGGAAAATAATTTCATTACATTTGAAGGACATTTATTTAAACAAAGGCTTGGAGTTGCCATGGCTGCATGTTGTGCACCAATCTTCGCCAACATTGTCTTAGCACATTGGGAAGATCAATACATTTTTAACTCCGAATTCCGGATTTCATGGGTATTGTATGGGCGATACCTTGATGACATTGTCCTGATGTCCTTCAAGGATGCATCTGCAGTCTTTACAAATGGGTTGTCCTGTCGTCAGGCAGCCCTTCGGTCGGCCGGATTCCAAAGTCTGGGTCTGGCTTCGGCTGGTGTCGCACTTCACCCGACGTCATTGCGGCAGTTTTTCGGGTATAAAGACATCAGCCGACGCCATTTTCCTCAGTCTTTCTTGCCGCGTGGCGCCCGAAGCAGAAGCTGTTCGCAAGTGCCAGTCGGTCAGATCCAGAGATTACTACTACCGAATACTACTTCGAAGACTTCTATAAAGCTAAGTACCCCGTTGGGGACTCTTTCTTGCCTCAGTCGATGTCAGAGAAAGTTAATAACTGTTTTATCTTGTGGGAAACAAATACCTCATAAAGATTTCCACTCCTATTGCATACATTGTTTAGGCCCAGACCACGACGTAGCATCTTGTCTAGCCTGTGCTTCTTTTAACCGGCGGACGCTTAGACGTCGATCGGACTTTGCTGAACAGATTTTCGCCCGATTTTGCCTACATTATGCCGTCGGATCCTCCGACTACGCAAATAACCAAGAAACGCAGAGAAAAAGGACCGACACTCGCGGTCCGCGGTTTCGGCCGAAACCGCGGTTAAGCAAACCACGAGTGTGTCTGTTTCGGCCGAAGCCGAGCAAGCGGTTCTTTCTTCAGCCGATAACTTGCCTTCTACCGAGGCCTCTTCTAACCTGGTAGAAACGGCTTCTGAAATCCAACCTTCTGTTGCGGTTTCACAGGATTTATCAGACACCATCCCCCTGGATATTTCTACCCCTGCACGTGGAGCTGCTAGGCCTCCTCCAGCTATGTCTATTAAGGCCTTTGCCAGGGCTAAAGCAGCCAAAGCATCAAAACCTGTGCCTGCCAAGCCCCCCTCTCACAGGCCCAGCACCAGCTCCCATATGCTTTCTTTGGCTGAGGATCTCATCTCTTTAATTCGTGGAGCCCAGCCTCATCCAGATAGGGCGCCTCTCCCTCCTCAGGAAAAGAGGCCTAGAGCAGAGCCCCCTGAGCCAGTATCCGCAGATGATTCCTCTGATGACTAAGAACATTCAGACCCTCCTGAGGCTTCTTATTCTCCTTACGAAGACTCTGATGCTGAGGAGTCCATCCCTTCAGCCTCTCCTCCTGAGGAATTTTCCTTTGGGGAAACTTTGCATGCTATGAGGGAACAATTTCAGTGGCAGGGCCAAGATTTCTCAGACTCTAGAAAAAGGCTTAGGACCTTTCTACATTTGCCACAGCATAGGCCTTTAGCTATACCTCCATTTCTTTCTGTTGATGATGCATTTAATGATGCTTGCACTGCTCCTGATACTTTACCTCCGGCTCCTGCTAAGCCCGATAGGTACTACAGGGTCCCGGACACTCATCACCACTTATATAAGGCTCCTTTTGCAGATCCAGAGACTATCTCCCAGGGTCCAAAAGCTGTAGCAGCTACTTCCTCTAAAACCCCTCCCTCTGAAAGGGAATCCAGGTCCTTAGAGAGATGGGGTAAAAAAGTTTACACCTCTGCTACTTTGTCAGCTAGAGCTTTGAACTGCCAATTTCATATGATTCAATATCAAGAGTTTATGCTTGACCAGTTGACTAAAAAGCTGTCCTCTGAAGAATCTTTAGATAAAAGTATGTTCAAGAAATGGTACATAACATACAGCAGGTTAGTAACCATTCTTTAAAATGTGGCTATGATGCACTGGAGGCTTCCTTTAGATCAGCCATGACTGGCACAGTTATCAGGAGGCATGCATGGTTGAAAGAACAGGCATTACCAGACCATGTCAAATCTAAGCTTTTGGATGCACCTATGGACAAGGTCAATTTATTTGGTTCTCTTGCACAGCAGGTACTAAAAAAGATGGAAGAGAAAGCAAAATCTGTGCAAACAGTGAAAGATTTCTTGCAAGTTCAACCTCCAAGGTTTAGCCGGAACTGGCCCTCCAAGAATTGGTCCTTTCCAGACTCCTCTAAGGCACAAAGAGGCAGGAATAGGCTCTAGAGGCAGAAACCAATCCAGGGGTGCCTACAGGGTCGCCAGTGGCAGGGTAACAACCAACGAGGCACGGATACAGCCACCACCACTACAACAACTCAATCACAGTGACTTGGCGGTGGCACCGCCTACCAGGGAACAACTAGAAGCACCTTTAGGCGGAAAGCTAACCTTATTTTCAAAAAACTGGCACTGCATTACAAGAGAAAAATGGATTTTGCAAACTATAGACCAAGGTTACAGATTCCACTTCCATACTCTACCAGGAAAGAGAGGAATGCCGAATCTACCACCTACTCAAAGGACAGAAGCTCTAAAACAAATATCTCAATTATTAGAAATGAGAGCTGTGGAGAAGGTACCATCTATGGAGCAAGGAAAGGGATTTTACTCCAGATTCTTCCTGGTACCAAGAAAAGAAAACAAATGGAGGCCTATTCTAGATCTGACCGCTTTAAACACATTCCTCATTGTTCCAAAATTCAAAATGCTGACCCTACAGCAGCTTCTTCCCATGCTGGGCAAGGAGTCTTGGCTGGTAACTCTAGATCTCAAGGAGGCATACCTGCACGTCCCCATAAGACCAATTTGCAGAAGATACCTCAGATTTCTTGCAGGATCAGAGCATTATCAATTCTCAGCATTGCCCTTTGGCTTATCTACTGCGCCCAGAGTGTTCACGAAATGCCTGGCATCAGTAATCGCTCATTGCAGACTGCAGGGGATTCAAATCTATCCCTACCTGGACGACTGCCTGATACAAGCGGACAACAAAAACAAACTATCAGAAGACTTACAAAGAGTCATCTACCTGCTGCAAGCCCTGGGATATACAGTCAATACAAAAAAGTCAAGGCTGATTCCATCCCAAAGAATAACCTTTCTGGGTGCAGAACTGGACACATCAAAACAAATGGCATTTCTAACTACAGAAAAGAAAGAGCAACTTCCTCTCTACTTCTTGGCATTAACAAAGCAGAACCATTTAACTGCAAGAAAAGTGCTACAAGCTCTAGGCTTCATGGCATCCTGCATAATACTGGTCCCTCATGCCAGGCTGCATATGAGAAAGCTGCAGTGGTACCTAAAGAATTTGTGGTCCCAGCACCAGCACATCATAGAAACCAAAATTCCAATGATCCCATGCCTGAAGCAAGAGTTCCTATGGTGGGCTCAGGCCTGCCAATCAAACACAGGATTACCCTTCTGCAAAAGTCAACCAAGACAAACCATCACAACAGATGCCTCAGACCTCGGTTGGGGGGCACACATGATGGACAAGTGCATTCAAGGCCTATGGACTCAAGACCAGCTACATCTGCACATAAATCTAAAAGAAATGATGGCAGTGAAATTGGCAATCCAGGCATTCAGACCATTTCTCCAAGAAGGCCAGTTGATAAGGACAGACAACACCACAGTTATGTGGTACATCAACAAACAGGGAGGCACACACTCATACCCTCTATGCTGGCTGGCACTGGACCTATGGGATGTGGCTCTGAGCTACAACATTCAGTTACAGGCAATTTATGTACCAGGGAAGGAAAACATTCTAGCAGACATATTAAGCAGAACTACAACAGATGCCCACGAATGGATGCTGCATCCGGACATCTTCAAAACCATCACAAGAGAATGGGGATTATCACAAATAGACTTGTTTGCATCCCCATTCAATCATCAGTTGAAGAAATTCTGCACAAGGACTTACCACCCACTTGCTTGGAAGGTGGACTCCCTATCTTTCAGTTGGAAAAGCCTGACAGCATACGCCTTCCCTCCACTTCCTTTGATGCACAAGGTGCTTCTGAAAATCAAAGAGGAACGTCCGAGGATCATTCTGATAGCCCCAGACTGGCCAAGACAACACTGGTATCCACTACTGAGGAGCTTGTCCCGGGAACAAATATGGACACTGCCCCTGATCCCATTACTGCTAACACAGAACAACTACAACATCCTGCATCCAAACCTAAAAACTCTGCAGCTAACTGCCTGGAACATTACATAACAGCACCCAAATTTATCCCAAAGGGTTAAAGACATAATCCTGGAGGCTCGTAGACCTTCAACAAGAAAGAATTATGCAGCAAAATGGAAAAGATATCTCATCTGGAGTACTGCAAAAGGGCAAGAGGTGACACTGGTGAACATAGCCAACATCCTGGAGTATTTGGCGGAGCTCTTCCATTCAGGCCTGTCCTACTCTTCCATCAAGATACATGCATCAGCTATTTCAGCAGAGTACAGCTAGGATCCTCCTGTCTTCTCGCATCCTCTGCTCAGACAGTTTCTGAGAGGAATTAAAAATGTGAAACCTCCCAGGAAACCTCCATTGCCAGCATGGGACTTGAACTTTGTGTTAGAAAAACTGACTCTTCCTCCTTTCGAACCAGCAGCAACAGCAGAATTACAATACTTATCCTGGAAGACTGCTTTCCTGCTGGCAATAACTTCAGCAAGAAGGGTCTCTGAACTACAAGCATTAATGGCAGTGCAACCCTTCCTAATCTTCCATGAAGATAGAGTGTCCATGAGAACAAATCCTACATTTATGCCTAAGGTGGTATCCAGAGTGTCTTTAAATCAGGCTATCCACCTTCCTACATTCTTCCCCAACCCACAGAACAGGGGAGAAAGGCTCTTACATACCTTGGATGTACACAGACAATTACGCTACTACCTGGACAGGACAAAAAACAATAGAAAAACTGACCAGCTTCTGGTAGCATATGCAACAGGAAAGGAAGGAAATCCAATTTCTAAACAGACAATCTCCAAATGGATAGGAAATTGCATTAGATTTTGTTACTCCTACCATGGAAAGAAAACTCCAGAGAACATCAGGCCTCACTCCACAAGGGCTACAGCCACTACCACAGCTTTCTTACGAGGAGTGGCTACCAAGGACATTATAGAGGCTGCTACTTGGACCTCCGTGCATACATTTGCCAAGCATTATAACTTACCTCTATACTCTAGATCCCGTGCTGGTTTTGCCACTGCTGTTTTGCCAGGGATCCTAACTACACCATAATCTCTTCTCTTTTCCTCCTCCCCTAGTTTGGCTATGGTATTCTACCCATTTGTAAAGACTGCAGATGCATCCTTGAAGGACATAGTACAGTTTTGTACCTACCATAAATGTAGATGTCCGAGAGGAATGCATCTGCAGTCAGGATTACCCACCCTCCTTCCCCTCTGAGGTACTCCTAGGGTATTTGCCAATCTTCAGCTAGCTTGGGGGGGGGGTCTATTATGGTGTATTTGTTTGTATATATGTACATACATGCTTATTTTATGTGTTTGCTCTCTACTATTTGGAAACTTTGGCATTTATCCAAATTTAGCCATCCAAGAGGGCACCTGGCATCTGGGGCAAGAAACACTGAGGAAAATGGCGTCGGCTGATGCCTTTATACCCGAAAAACTGCCGCAATGACGTCGGGTGAAGTGCGACACCAGCCGAAGCCAGACCCAGACTTTGGAATCCGGCCGACCGAAGGGCTGCCTGACGACAGGACAACCCATTTGTAAAGACTGCAGATGCATTCCTCTCGGACATCTACATTTATGGTAGGTACAAAACTGTACTTTTTGGAATCAATCAGGACAAGATTTGAATAGGTTCTTTTCGTACATGAACAGTACCACCAGTTTTTTGAGATTTACTATGGTCAAGGATCTAGATTATATTCATTATCTGGACATCACCATAAAGAAAGATTATGTGAACAACTGTTTTATTTCCCAACTATATAGGAAACCAGCCTATTCTAACACATTATTACATTTTACTAGTGCACATCCTTTGCACCAGAAGAAGGCCCTGGTCAAGGCCCAATGTGTTAGATTGGCCAGGATGGTGTCTGACATTTATGACTTTACCAAGGAATGTGACAATTTGTTTAATATGTTTCAGAGAAGAGGTTATCTAGAGCCTTTTCTATCAAACATCATTCAGGAAGTTATAAATAAGAGGACCAGTGGACACTTTAGAGCCCTATTGGGCAATAGGGATGGCCACAACAATGTGAGGCACAATAATACTATTTTTATACATGCATTGACACTCACATCTTCTGCAGATTTTGAAGAAATCAAATACATAATACATAAATATTGGAAGGTTTTTGATAATGACATTGGGGTCTTGGACAAGATAGGTAAGAGACCCACTATAGTTTATAAAAAGAGTACATCAATAAAAGGACTACTTGAAAAAGGTAAACCTAATCTCACTAGAGGTGGCACATATAAATGTGGTAGATGTCCCCAGTGCCCTTTCATGATGGATACAGACAAATTTAATCTTAAGAATTTTGGATCCATTACTAATAAAAAGAAAATGTTTTGCTATACTAAGGGGGTTGTTTATATTGCAGTATGTAAAAACTGCCAAGGTTATTATGTGGGGAAAACAAAAAATGCTTTTAGACTTAGTCTACCAACATTTATATGACATCAAGCAGAAAAATATGAAGAATGCTTTATTTAGGCATATTAATGACCAAAGTAATCACAGTTTTAGTTTTTTTATTCTTGAACAAGTTGATTTGGGACAAAGGGGCGGACCTGTTGAGGAATATTTGGAGTACATTGAGTTAAAGTGGCAGATCAGACTTAATGCATACTCCCCTCCAGGTCTTAATGATAGAATTTCTATAGCACCACTTTTGAAACTTAAAACAGTTATTTATGTTATGATTTATTTATATTGTCATTGGTATTTTTTGCCTTATAACATTCTTTACAAGTGACACTATTGATTTAACATTTGGTTAGTTGACTTTTTGTGTACTTGCAAACAGGGGGAGTATTTACTACTACCTTACACTTCCTGTGATGTTTCTTAATTGAAAGGAAATGATGTGGGGTAATATTTTCCTAATTGACTGGGTGTGTATTTAAGGAGTTATCAGCCAGCAATTCACTGTTCTGAAGAAGTCTGAGTATTGACGAAAGCGCTTAACTTGTTTTATCATTTTTAAACTGTGACTTTGTGTATTTGTACTTCATTTTGATCATTGGATTGAGTAAAGTTTGTCAAGTATTTGTCATTTTTTTTTTCTAAAATAATATTCCTTTATCGCTTTCTTGTGTATTTTAGCTTTGTTGGCCGTCGCTCCATAACTCGCAAGCCTTCTTTTTCCCTGAACCCAAAAAAAGTCTATTTGTTTTTTGTAGTATACCTTTTTATTATTGTTGTGGTGGTGGTAGTTACTATAATGTCTAAAGATACCAAGGTATCTGGCTTCAAAAAGTGTGACTCATGCTGTCAGAATATGTCTCTGACAGATGGGCAAACTAGTTGTGTATATTGTTTGGGTGCTGTTCACCTGCAGGACTCCTGTTCTGTTCTATATGTCACGCTTTTAGTCCAAGGGCCCTGCTGGAGGACAAATACAAATTAATCCTTCGGGGATTATTGAAGCCTCAAGATTCTCCGGCTAAAAGTACTCAGCCAGCGAAATCCCCTAAGTCTGTCAAGCCGTCGGCTCCACCTTCGGAGCAGACTCCTTTACTTGACCAGCCAAGTATGTCGGTGCCGGATGGCACCGACAAGACAACTCCTCCATCTGCTCCATCTGCTATTTTGGTGCTGTCTTGGAGCTATAAGAGACTGAGGTCTCCGTCCTTGGAGTCCATCCACACGGCACCTCAGTCACCTTTGTTACAGAATGAACGTAGCCATCATTCTTCCCACTCCTCTTGATCCTCTAGATTATCGGATCATGATGTGGAGAGAGTAGAAAGTAGGTTGCTTAAGTCGCAGGCACTGGCAAAAATTCTGTCCAGCCCACCTCAACAGGTATCGGCTCCAACCGCCTCTATTTCTGTTCCTCCTCCGACTACATTTAGCTCGGAGCCGGAGACCATGGATCTGCAGGTAGTAGAACAGTCGGCGCCAGTCATCTCTCCTTCAGTTCCAACGTCTGCTCCAATTACCTCGATTATAGCTTCTATCCAATTACCTCGATTATACCTTCTATCGAGGGATCTGGGTGCCGAGGCTCTCTCGTCTGCTCCGAGGGGGGTAGTGGCATTGGAACCTTGTCCGACCCCATTCTCCCCCTTGGAGCTTCAGCGCAGGTGAGCTCTGCTCCAACATTGGCCTCGGAGCCGTCACCCTCGATGCGGAGAAAGACTCCTGTTTTTTCGGAGCTGGAGCTTTCTCTGCCTAGAGGTCGAGACTCCTTCGAGGTCATGCGGAGTGTGCTGTCCCCCGAAACCGCTCTACTGCCAGCTCCATCGGCTCCTCCCCCAGTGGTGTCTGTTCCAATCTCTACTCCTCCTACTCCAGATCCCAAGCGTAGGGAGCCTATGCCCCAGGACACCCCATTGGGTGATTTCCTCTTATTCCGAAGCCTCCCCTGATCACTAGGAAGAGCCTCGCAGGAAGAGAAAGTGCAAGAGGATAGCACATAGACTCCCCTGAGTCTGTCACTTCAGATACAGACATGGATGAATCTGAAGGGTCCCCAAGGTCCCCCTCTGAAGATGTTTGCTTTTCGGACATCCTTGAAATGCTTAGACAGAGGAGGGACTGGACTTTCCTAGCCCCTACCGAGGGCAAGTCTGTATACCTGGACGCATTTGGTTCCCGACCTTCCACCTCCTGGGTATCTTTTCCTTTTCGATCCACTCATGTCTGTAGTGGCTCAAAAGGCTTGGTCAGCTCAAGATTCTGTGAACCTTCTCCGAGGAGGCCAAGCATATTTATTATAGCCCCCCAGGGCAAGCAATTCCTCTCCAAAGGTGTGCCCGTTCATGCCATGGTGGTAGCAGCAGCCACCAAGAAAGAGTTAGTAGAAATTCATCTGTTCATCCTCCGAACAAAGAGTCTCGGACGATGGACAGATATGGAAAGCAAATGTTTGCTTCAGCGACCTTTTCAATTAGGTCCCTGAACTATCTATGCCATTTTACATGTCTTCAAAGGGATCTCCTGAAAGATCTTGGAGATGCCCTTCAAGATCCTACAGCTGAGGGAGCACCAGCCACAGTAGCTTCTCAGCTTGTGACTCTTAATTCCATAGTCATCTCCTCCATGATGCTGATTTCCTGTGCAGCCGATGGAGCGAGCAGAGCTGCAGGGACAGGTGTGGCTCTCAGGAGACATGCTTGGATGCGGCTGTGTCAGTTTGTGGAACCCTTTCGAGCGTCCTTCACCAATACTCCCTTTGACTCCTTTCTCTTTGGGCCTCAGGTGAAAGACACGTTGACCAGGTGTGAGCAGGAAGGCAAGACTCTCTCTGCCATGGGAGTCCATTTTTCCACTCCTTCCAGACCTTATCCCAAGGGTCAGAAGAGCGGAAAGATGTGGTTCCGAAAATCCCAGGGACCCTTGCCTGACACGCGTGGTGATTTTTTCCCCCAGGGGCAGAGGGGGAAACGACAATAACCGACGACGCCCTCGTGGCAGAGGGGGACTGCAAAATCAGGGTGACAGAGAAACCTCTGCCAAGCTTAGCATCCCTGAAGGGTTGCCAGACTGCTCACCTCTGGAGGCAGTCGGGGGAAGACTTTTGCTGTACCCAAAAGCCTGGCAAAATATAACAAGAGACAGACTGGTACTGTCCATCATATCCGGAGGTTACAAAATCCCCTTCCATCAATCCCCCATAGAATAAAAAAGCCCATCCCAGATGTCCAACCCAATCTAAGGGATCAAGCAGTCACGGAAGTTTCAAGACTCCTAGAAAAATAAGCCATTCAGGAAGTCCCCGCAGACCAACTAGGATCCGGAACTTACTCAAGATTCTTTTTAGTACCAAAAACGGACGGGACTGGAGACCAATACTGGATCTCAACAGATTGAACAAATCTGTGCGAAAAGAAAAGTTACGGATGGTGACACTGCAGTCCATTTTCCCTTTTCTGGGTCAGGACAATTGGATGTGCTCGATAGATCTTCAGGACGCGTACTACCATATCAAGATGGACAGACGCTCCAGGAGATTTCTTCGCTTCCAGGTAGGGCCAGTCATTACCAGTTCAGAGCTCTGCCCTTTGGTCTCACCTCAGCCCCCAGGGTGTTCACCAAGTGTATGGCAGTAGTCACGGCTCACCTGAGGTGTCAAGGATTCCAGGTGTTTCCCTATCTAGATGACAGGCTCCTGACTGCTGCCACCAGGCGTCAACTCTTAGAGGCACGGGATTATACAATCACATCATGCACTTAGCTAGGCATTACAGTAAATTTTGAAAAATCTGCATTGTTGCCCTGTCAGTCTATTACATACATAGGGGCGGAATTAAACACAAAATAAATGTTTGCAAGATTACCTCAGCAAAGCGTTTCCACTATTCGTCAAGTGTTTATTCTAATGCAGAGCAAAAGGGTTCAAGTCAGACATGTCCTCCAAGCCCTAGGCTCCATGGCAGCTGCCATTCTTCTTGTCCCGTTAGCGCGTTTCCACATGAGAATCCTTCAGTGGCTTCTTTTCACGCAGTGGTCTTTCCAGGAACTACCCATGTCTCCCATGATCCTGATTACAGAAACATGCAAAAGGCACCTTTCTTGGTGGATCGTCTCCCCACTAGTAATTCAGGGCAGACCTTTCATACAACCCCCTCCGGTAGCCACAGTGACCATGGACGCCTCCCTGATAGGGTGGGGGGGGGGCATTATCTAGGCAGGATAGTCCAAGGCACTTGGCAGCCTCACGAGTACCATCTGCATATCAATGTCCTAGAAATGAGAGCGGTTCTCCTAGCGTTGGAAGCCCTTCAAGAGACTATTCCTTCCGGGACCATTGCAATCCAAACGGACAACATGTCAGTGGTGTGGTACATCAACAAACAGGGCGGGACCAGGTCTTACCCCCTTGAGTCGAGAAGCACTCAGACTGTGGCAATGGGTGATTTCCTCCCAACGTTTTCTGATAGCAACGCACATCCCTGGGAAATCCAACGTCATAGCGAACATTCTCAGCAGAGCTATCCTCATGCCTCACGGGTGGTCTCTGAATCAGGAAGTTGTGGATCTTATCTTCCGCAAATTGGGACAGCCTTGCTGCGACCTATTTGCCACTCCTCTCAACAACAAATGCAGCAGCTACTTCTCCCTCCTTCATCTTCCAGGTCATATACCCAGATATGCTCTAGTCCACAGTTGGCCTCAGGGACTCCTTTACGCTTTTCCCCTAATTCCAAGACTCCTACAGAAAGCAAAATTGTTGGGTTGCGAAATGATCCTTATTGCCCCATATTGGCCTCGACAGATATGGTTCCCGTTCCTACACCTCCACCTTCTGGATCAACCGTGGATTCTGGACCCAGTTCCAGATCTTCTGATTCACCAGTCAGCAGGTTGCACCAATCCCTTCAAACTCTCCAGCTCACAGCTTGGTTACTCCACTTCCAACCTTAGCCAGGCTTTCCAATATCTCCCCAGCAGTCCGTGATATTATTGTTTCCTCACATAAGTCTACTACGAGGAAAACGTATGCTAGTAAATGGAAACGGTTTTCTTACTGGGCAGAATCTAGAAATTTGGATCCTTTCTCAGCCCCAGTCCATGAAATTCTTGAATTTCTAGCTTTTTCAGTCTGGTGCGGCTTCCGCTACCATTAGAGTACAACTAGCTGCTATTTCTAATTTTCATATTGGTATGTTTTAATTCTAGCATAATGTCTCATAAGCTCTGCAAGGCCTTTATGAAAGGAACATCTCTTCTTAGACCCCCAGTTAGAGATCCTCCTCCTCCTTGGGATCTCAATTTTAGTTTTAGCCTCCTTAATTTTGCCTCCCTTTGAACCGGCAGCGTCATGTTCTTTAAAATTTCTTTCTTGGAAGACACTTTTTCTGGATGTTCTTCGTCTACCATTGCTGCAGTCCTGACATATGGGTATTCCGCTGTCCACCATCGGCGCGAATACCAAAGGGCTAGAATCTGGCGTCGGTCATGGCGCTCGAGGCTGACATCAGTATGTGCCAGTACAAATGCGCATGACCGACGCCATACCCCCAGTCTTTCTTGCCGCGTGGTCCTAAGCAGAAGCAGTGTTTGCTAGTGCCGTTCGGCTTTCTGGAATTGTCGGTTTTCGAGTTTCAGACCGGAGACCAAGCTGGGCTGAGTACCCCGTTGGGGACACTTTTGTCTTTTTCTTGCCTCAGTATTACCGGATGTCAGAAAAAGTTAATAACTGTATTTCTTGTGGGACACAGATTCCTCATAGGGATTACCATTTACTCTGTATTCCTTGTTTAGGGCCTGAGCACGGCGTTGTTGGGTGTCGCTTTTGTGCTGCCTTTGATAAGCGCACTATTACACGTCGCTTGGACTGTGCTAGGCTAGTGTTTGGTAAACGGTGCAATTATGACATGCCGTCGGATTCTCCGCCCAGTTCGGCTAAAAAACGCAAAGAGTAATCCTTTGCGGTCCAAACAAGATGAGTCCATTGCGGACGCCGGTTCGGTAGAGCCACCGACTTCTTCAACGGCTCCTTCTGACAGTTTAGCGGAGTCTCCAGGGAAGCCTTTGCTACTTCAGGAAGTGGCTTCTCCTGTTGTAGGCCAGGCTGAAAGGGCTTCTCATGTGTCGGTGGTTCCCTGCCCTCACAGAGTTTCTAGGCCTCCCCCTTCTCATAGTAACAGCCTTTCTAAATCTAAATCTGCCCCTGCTGGTGTCTGTCCACAGGGTCCAGCTCCTAGAAAGCACATGTTAAAGGTGGCGGAGGATTTGATTACTTTAATTAGGGGTTCTATGCCTCCCCCTGAGAAAAGGCCCAGGGTAGAGCCAGGGATAGAGGGTCTGGATCAGTCTTCCAATGACTCTGATTCTTCTGTGGAAGAGCCCCAGGATTTCCCTCCCTACTCTGATTCAGAGGCTGAGGATTCTCCTCCTCTGCCCCTCCTGAAGATTTTTCTTTTTCCGAAACCTTGCATTCCATGAGGGAGCATTTTAAATGGGAAGGCCAGGATTATTCTGATTCTCGTAAAAGGCTTAGAGAATTCTTGTTTTTGCCTCAGCATAGGCCTTTGGCTATTCCCCCTGTATTAGATGTTGCTCAGGATGTTTTTTCTGAGGTTTCTCTTAACCCTGACTCTTTGCCTCCTGCCCCTGCTAAACCAGATAGATACTGCAGGGTACCGGAAGCTCACTAGTATTTATACAAGGGTCCTAGGGCTGACCCAGACACCATTGCTCAAGGCCCCAAGGGTGTCAGGGCTGCTGTGGTTAACAATCCAGTTCCTTTGGACAAGGATGCTAGAGCTCTGGATAGGTGGGGTAAGAAGTTGTATACCTCTTCCACTTTAGCTATGAGGGCTTTACATTGTCAAAATTATTTGCTGGGCCAATTGAACTGTAAAGTTGATGCTTTCTCTGAAGGTATTGAATGTAAAGAGCTTCAGGATTTAGTGCATGTTTCAGAACGAGTTGGTAAGCATTCTTTGCAATATGGTTTTGATGCTTTACAGGCTTCTTCCAGGGTGGCTGCTACTAGTTCAGTTCTTCGCAGGCATGCCTGGTTAAAAGTTCAGACATTGTCAGAGCATGTTAAGGCTCGGATTATGGATGCTCCTTTGCAGTCTGATGTTCTTTTGGCCCTCCGGTTGAATCAGTTTTGAAAAAATGGAGGAAAAAAGAATTTCTGTGGTGGGCTCAGGAATGTCACCTAAACAAGGGACTCTCTGTGACCCAGCCAGAGGCATGTCAGATATTAACGACAGACGCCTCGGAGTCGGCCTGGGGAGCTCATCTCGAAGGAAAATGGATTCAAGACCTTTGGCCCCCAGAGCTACTTCATTTACATATCAACATGAAAGAGATGCTGGCAGTTCAATTTGCTTTGGAAGCATTCAAGAGCCTACTTCAATCAGGACTGGTGTTGATTCGAACAGACAACACAACAGTCATGTGGTACATCAACAAGCAAGGGGGAACCCATTCTTATCCATTGTGCAGACAAGCAATGCTAGTATGGGAAACTGCTTTAAAACTGCACATCACTCTTGAGCACAGTTTCTGCCAGGAGCACAAAATTCTTTAGCAGATGTTCTGAGCAGACAGATTGTGGATCCTCGCGAATGGAAGTTGGATCATCAGGTGTTTCTGCAGTTGACCATGGCTTGGGGAACTCCAGACATAGATCTGTTCGCGTCTCCTCTGAATTATCAACTGCCAAAGTTTTGCACAAGGCTATTTCATCCGAAAGCCTGGAAAATAGATGCACTATCCTTCAGCTGGAGAAACCTGCACGTGTATGCCTTTCCTCCTTTGCCTCTTCTTCCAAAGGTATTGTAGAAAGTCAGGAGGGAAATGCCTCGCATGATTCTGATAGCACCAGATTGGCCTCGACAGCATTGGTACCCTCTCTTAAGGAGTTTAATTCTTGGGACACCTTGGCCATTACCACAGATTCCTCACTTATTGACTCAGGAGGACAATCATTTTTCTCAATATCAGTGTGCAATCTCTTTCCCTGACAGCCTGGAGAATTCAGTTTTGGGGAAGGAAGGCCTGCAGCTTCCACAACAAGTTTTGGATGTTCTTTTGGAAGCCAGGCGTCCTACTACTCGGAAAGTTTATGCTGATAGATGGGAGAGATTTTTTCTTTGGAGTGCAGCTCACGGCTTTGATGTTAAATTGCCTAACTTGAGTTGTATTTTGCAATATTTGACTGTTTTGTTAGACAAGGGATTGTCTTTCTCTTCTGTTAAAGTGCATGCTGCAGCTATTTCTGCTCACTATGAATGTGACCCTCCTTTGTTTTCTCATCCATTGGTTAGAC
The DNA here is from genome assembly GCF_019279795.1 of Protopterus annectens. Lineage (NCBI taxonomy): Eukaryota > Metazoa > Chordata > Ceratodontiformes > Protopteridae > Protopterus > Protopterus annectens. The sequence goes on along the minus strand of NC_056726.1, from coordinate 1,630,410,164 downwards.
AGTTTAGAGGGGCAAAGAATATAAGACCCCCGAGAAGAGCTCCCACTCCAGCCTGGGATCTTACTTTTGTTTTGGAGAAGCTGACTCTGCCTCCATTTGCACCTGGCTACAGCTGAGTTGAAGTTGTTGTCTTGGAAGACTGCTTTTTTGTTGGCTGTTACTTCTACTCGAAGGGTCTCTGAATTACAGGCCCTCATGGCAGTAGAACCATTTCTGGTTTTCACAAGGACAGAGTTTCCTTACGTACTAATCCTACTTTTATGCCTAAAGTAATTTCAAATGTGGCACTGAACCAATCTATACATTTGCCTACTTTTTATGCTGACCCCCGAAATAAAGGGGTGAAAGTTTTGCATTCTTTGGATGTGCATAGGCATTTAAGATATTATTTGAGCAGAACCAAAGAGTTCAAAAGATCTCAACAGTTGTTTGTTTCTTTTGCTTTGACTTCACAAGGGAAAGCTGTTTCAAACCACACTATCTCCAAGTGGATTGGCCATTGTATTGCTTTTTGTTATTCTCATCATGGGAAAGATGTTCCTGCTGGGATCAGGCCTCACTCTACTAGGGCTACGGCCACCTCTACTGCTTTTTTGAGAGGGGTAGCTGCTAAGGACATTTTGGAGGCAGCTACTTGGAGTTCTGTACATACATTTACTAAGCATTATCATTTACCTCTTTATTCTAGGTCTAGGGCTGGGTTTGCCACTGCTCTTCTACAGGGCATGTTAGCAGCTCCTAATTCTATTTAGTTGGCCATCCTCCCTGTTTTCCGTTGCTCTGGGATTCTACCCATATGTCAGGACTGCAGCAATGGTAGACGAAGAACATAGTACAGTTTTGTACCTACCGTAAATGTAGATGTTCGAGGATATCCATTGCTGCAGTCCAAATTTCCCTCCCTCCTACCCCCTTATTTAGGTTTGGGTTTTGGGTGGTATTTTTTGCATTCTGACGTCTGAGGCAAGAAAGACTGAGGGTATGGCGTCGGTCATGCGCATTTGTACTGGCACATACTGATGTCAGCCTCGAGCGCCATGACCGACGCCAGATTCTAGCCCTTTGGTATTCGGGCCGATGGTGGACAGCGGAATACCCATATGTCAGGACTGCAGCAATGGATATCCTCGAACATCTACATTTACGGTAGGTACAAAACTGTACTTTGCTATCACTTCAGCTAGACTTGTCTCAGAACTTCAAGCACTATGTGTTTGTCCTCCTTACCTGGTGTTTCACAAGGACAGATGTCCTTCAAGAATGCAACTGCAGTCCTTACATATGGGTTGTCCTGCCTCAGGCAGCCCTTCGGTCGGCCAGATTCCAAAGTCTGGGCCCGGCGTCGGCTGATGTCGCCTTTTCCCCGACGTCAGAGCGACTGGGGTATAAAAGCATCAGTCGACGCCATCTTCTTCAGTTTTTCTTGCCGCGCGGTGCCCGAAGCAGAAGCAGTTCGCAAGTGCCGGTCGGTCAGCTCCTGTGTTTTCAGTTACCGAAGTCATCAAAAAGCTAAGTACCCCGTTGAGGAACCTTTTCTTGCCTCCGCCGATGTCAGATAAAACTGCAAAAGTTAATAACTGTTTGTCTTGTGGTAAACAAATACCTCATAAGGACTTCCATTCTTACTGCCTTCCCTGCCTTGGCCCAGACCACGACGTCTCGGCCTGTGCTGCCTGTGCTTGCTTCAATAAAGCGCACACTCAGGCGCCGGGCAGAATTTGCTGAAGATTTTTTTGGGGGCAATTACTCCTATATCATGTCGTCGGAACAACCGACATCACTTATTTCCAAAAAACGGAAGGACCGGGACCGACATTCTCGGCCCGCGACTTCCACCGACACCACGCCAAAACCTACCGCGAGTGCATCGGTCTCCTCGGAGGCGGTAATTCAACCACTCCAGACCAACGACACCGCTTTACCGCACACTTCGGTCCCAGAGGCTTCCCCGGTGCCGGTTGTTGATTTTCCGCCTGAAACCGAAACCCAAGTTTTGCCTGACACCATACCGGTGGACAAAGTTACTCCTGCACATGGGGCAGCTAGGCCTCCGGTGTTTATGTCCATCAAGGCCTACACACGTGCTAAGGCTACCAACCAGGCTAAGTCTCTCCCTCCTAAATCTTTTTCTCAGGGTCCCACTTCTGATAAACAGATCATGACTTTAGCTGCAGATCTTATTTCATTAATCAGAGGCTCTCAGGCTCATCCAGACAGGGGTTCTCAGCCGCCTGCAGACAAAAGGCCTAGGGTTGAGCAGACAGATACCTTTTCCTCAGATGAAGCCTCTGGCGACTCAGGTCATTCAGATTCCCAGGAAGAATCCTTCCAGGCCTTACGAGGATTCTGATGCTGATGAATCTATTCCCTCTGCCTCTTCCCTCTGCCTCTCCTCCTGAGGATATTTCTTTCGGGGAAATTCTCCACTCCATGAGAGAGCATTTTCAGTGGCAGGGCCAGGATTTCTCCGACTCCAGGAAAAGGCTTCGTACTTTCCTTAAGTTACCCCAGCACAGGCCTTTAGCTATTCCACCTGTGTTAGATGTATTGGATGATGTGTACTCGGACTCGAGTGCTTCTCCTGATTCTCTCCCTCCTGCTCCTGTCAAGCCAGACCGATATTACAGGGTTCCTGAAACTCATAAACATCTCTTTAAGGCCCACTCTGTTGACCTAGAAACTATTTCCCAGGGGCCCAAAGGAGTGGCCACTTCCACAGCCAAAAATCCTTTGCCCGCAGACAGGGAATCTAGGTCCCTGGAGAGGTGGGGCAAAAAAGTTTATACCTCAACCACCCTTGCCATGAGGGCACTTAACTGTCTTTTTCATATGTTTCAGTATCAGGATTTCTTGATGGATGATTTGCAGAAAAGTTAGCCTCTCCTGAGCCTTTAGATAGAAAGGCCTTGCAGGATTTGGTTCATAATACTCAGCAGGTTAGCAATCATTTTCTACAGTGTGGTTATGATGCATTGGAAGCTTCATGTAGGGCAGCTATGACAGGGGCTGTCATTCAGACATGCTTGGTTGAAAGAACAGGCATTGCCAGATCATGTTAAAGTAAAACTTCTAGATGCACCTCTGGAAAAACACAAGCTATTTGGTGCTAATGCTCAGGATGTGTTGAAATCAATTGAGGAAAAGGCTAAATCAGTACAAACAGTCAAAGATTTCCTCCAGGTTCAGCCACCAAGGTTCAGCAGGAATTGGCCTTCGAAGAATTGGTCCTTTCCAGACACTGACAAGTTCCAAAGGGGAAAAAACAGGCGTGCTCGAGGTAGAGGGCAATACCGAGGCTCCTACATGGGCCGCCAATGGCAACCGACTAATCAGAGAAGTGGCGTAGGGACTTCTATTGCTCCACAGGGACAATCACAATGACTTGACTTTGACACCGCCAACCAAGGCTCAAAGAGAAGCACCTTTAGGCGGAAAATTATCCGTATTTTCAAGAAATTGGCACGTTTTAACCAAGGACAAATGGATTCTGGACATAATAGACAAAGGTTACAGGTTCCACTTCCATACCTTACCAACAAGACAAGGCATGCCAAACCTGCCACAAAATCAAAGGGCAGAGGCACTCATACAGGTTTCAAAGCTGCTACAAATCAAAGCAATAGAAAAGGTTCCTCCTCAGGAACAAGGCCAGGGATTCTACTCAAGACTGTTCTTTGTTCCAAGAAAAGAAAAGCAATGGAGACCTATACTGGACTTGTCCGCTCTAAACACTTTTCTCATTGTGCCAAAATTCAAAATGCTGACGTTACAGCAACTTCTTCCCATGCTGGGCAAGGGGTCTTGGCTGGTTACTCTGGACCTCAAGGAGGCATACCTGCATGTCCCAATCAGACACAGTTGCAGAAGATACCTCAGATTTCTTGCAGGGTCAGAGCATTATCAATTCTCAGCATTGCCTTTTGGCTTATCTACTGCGCCCAGAGTATTCACGAAATGCCTGGCATCAGTAATTGCACACTGCAGACTCCAGGGGATACAAATATACCCTTACCTGGACGACTGCCTTATACAAGCGGACAGCAAGCAAGCCTTGATAAGAAACTTGAACTATGTCATTCACTTACTACAGGCTTTGGGATACACAGTCAACATTCAAAAATCAAGACTACTGCCATCTCAACAAATAATTTTTCTAGGAGCCAAACTGGACACAAACTCACAAATGGCTTTTCTCACAGAAGAAAATCAAGAACAATTACCAGATTACTTCAAAAGCCTAGCAAAGCACACCCAGATGACTACAAGGAAAATCCTGCAGGCCCTGGGTTTCATGGCATCTTGCATTCTTCTGATTCCACTGGCAAGACTACACATGAGAAAAATACAATGGTACCTAAAAAGTTTATGGTCTCAACACAGCCACAACTTAGAAGCAATTATTCCACTCATTCCATGTCTACAAAAGGAATTTTTGTGGTGGGCACAAGCAAGCCAGCTAAATAAAGGCGTGTCTTTCAACAAACCTCAAACAAGCCAAACCATTACAACAGATGCCTCAGATCATGGATGGGGGGCGCACATGGAGGGCAGATGCATTCAAGGGCAATAGGCACCCCGGGAAGTGCATCTACACATCAATCAAAAAGAGATGTTGGCAGCGATTCATGCAATCGAGGCCTTCGGAAAATTTCTTCAGCAAGGTCAACTGCTAATAGACAGACAACACCACTGTTATGTGGTACATAAACAAACAGGGAGGCACTCATTCTTACCCCCTCTGCAGGCTAACAATGACTCTTTGGGAAAAGGCCCTGAAACTGAATATACAATTGCAATCCCAGTTTGTTCCAGGCAAGGACAATGTTCTGCGGACAGTCTAAGCAGAAACATCTTGGATCCGCACGAATGGATGTTGCATCCAGACATTTTTTCTCAAATAACTCATGCATGGGGGAGGCCGGACATAGACCTCTTTGCCTCACACCTCAATCATCATCTGAAGAAGTTCTGCTCGAGGACACACCATCCTCAAGCCTGGAGAATGGATGCTCTCTCCTTCAGCTGGAACTCTCTAACAATCTATGCATTCCCACCTCTACCATTAATGACCAAGGTGTTACTGAAGATCAAAGCAGAACAACCAAAAGGCATTTTGATAGCTCCAGACTGGCCAAGACAGCTCTGGTATTCATTACTAAGGAGCATAACTCGCACCAAGCCGTGGCCCCTGCCTCAATGGCCTCTGCTTCTGACTCAGCACAATTACAGGACGTTTCATCCCAACCTGCAAACATTACAGCTGACAGCTTGGAGGGTTCCATGACTTCTCCCCATATCTCTCTCTCCAAGAAAGTTCAAGAGATCTTACTGGAAGCACGCAGACCTTCCACCAGAAAAACTTACTCAGCCAAATGGAAGAGATTCAACATCTGGAATGCCAGCAAGGGTCAGGATGCATCAGTAATGAGCATCCCACAGATACTAGAATACTTGGCAGAAATGCTACATAATGGCCTTTCATATTCTTCCATAAAAATACACGCTTCAGCAATTTCAGCAAAATACAACAGTGATCCACCTGTGTTTTCACATCCTTTGCTAAGACAGTTTCTAAGAAGAATTAAGAAAATCAAACCTCCCAGAAAACCACCAGTGCCTGCATGGGACCTCAGCTTCGTGTTGGAAAAATTAACTCTCCCTCCTTTTGAGCCAGCAGCATCTTCAGAATTGCAATTTCCCTCCTGGAAAACAGTTTTCCTGTTGGCAATTACCTCAGCAAGAAGAGTCTCTGAGATACAGGCCCTCATGGCAGTACCTCCATTTCTCATTTTTCATCAGGACAGAGTTTCTTTAAGAACCAATCCTTCATTCATGCCAAAAGTGATATCCAGGGTGTCTCTAAATCAAGCAATTCACCTGCCTACCTTCTTTCCCAATCCTCAAAATAAAGGAGAAAAGCTGCTGCACACTTTGGACATACACAGACAATTGCGCTACTACTTGGACAGAACAAAAGCCAACAGAAAGTCTGACCAACTATTTGTAGCTTACGCTGCTGGAGTACAAGGAAAGGCAATTTCCAAACAAACAATTTCAAAATGGATTGGACACTGCATCAGATTCTGTTGCTCTTTCCATGGAAAAGGTGTGCCAGCCAATATATCAGGCCACACTCCACCAGAGCTATAGCCACCTCCACAGCCTTTCTAAGAGGGGTGGCTACAAAGGACATTCTAGAAGCGGCTACATGGAGCTCCGTGCATACATTTTCCAAACACTACAACCTGCCTTTATATTCCAGATCCCGAGCAGGCTTTGCTTCGGCAGTCCTGCAGGGCATTTTAGGTACACCATCTTTATCTTAGATCCTACCACCCCCAGCTTGGCTATGGTATTCAACCCATATGTAAGGACTGCAGTTGCATTCTTGAAGGACATAGTACAGTTTTGTAACTACCATAAATGTAGATGTCCGATAAGATATGCAACTGCAGTCAGGTTTTCCCTCCCTCCTACCCCTCTTTAAATTATCCTTTTTGGGTCCACTCCCCTTTTCCAAATTAGCTGGGGAAACCTGTTATGGTGTATCTGTTTATTACTGTTGTGCATGTCTGGAATTTTTTATCCAGTCTCTAATTTTAGTCTTCTTTGGAGGGCACCTGGCATCTGGGGCAAGAAACACTGAAGAACATGGCGTTGACTGATGCTTTTATACCCCAGTCGCTCTGACATCGGAGAAGAGGCGACATCAGCCGACGCCGGACCCAGACTTTGGAATCCGGCCGACCGAAGGGCTGCCTGAGGCAGGACAACCCATATGTAAGGACTGCAGTTGCATATTTATCGGACATCTACATTTATGGTAGGTACAAAACTGTACTTTTCTCTGAGGACCAATCCATCCTTTATTCCTAAAGCCTGCTCAGAGAACAATTTAAGTCAATCCATATTTCTCCCATTTTTCTTTCCTAATCGCAGCAAAAAGGCAGAATATAAGCTCCACCAACTGGATGTACACAGACAATTGCGGTTTTATCTCCGTAGAGCTAAGGAACTAAGAAAGTCAGACCAGTTATTTCTTTCTTATGCTTTCAACAAACAAGGCCTTCCAGTTTCTAAAGTGACCTTATCCAGATGGTTATCGGATACTATTGCCTTTATCAGTTACGAAATAGAGCTACCAGCTAAACCAAAAGGTCATTCCACTAGAGCATTAGCCACCTCTGTAGCTTTTCAGTCTAGGTTGCCCATAGACTCAATCTGTGCAGCTGCTACTTGGGCAAACCCCCACACTTTTATCTCTCATTACAAGGTAGATATGGTCTCCTGGAGCAGAGCTTCCTTGGGCTCTACTGTTCTGAAGAGTCTGTTCCAATGAGCCACCCTGGATTTTAGGTGCTAGGGACGCTGTCCCAAACAGCAAGAACGAAGGCGAGATGGACAACTTAACATAAAGAAGTTATGTACCTACCATAACGTTCCATGTTAGTTGTCTTCATCTCGCCTTCTTTCCTTGTGTCCCTCCCTCCTTCCCCCTTTCTAGAGGATTATGAGGAATTCCCTTTTGTTTTCACTAGCTGAGCATCTTTTATTACTTCACATGCCAGGTAATTTATAACTCTTTCCTTGTTTAGGTGTATTGGACAAACAGTTTTTAGGAACTGGTTACTCTACTTATGTCTAGTGTGCGCTATCACAAACGAGATCTGGGTAGCTGACGCTGGGCATACTGGGATAAGGGGTAGCCTCGAGCCAGTAAACAGCTCTCAAGCTATAGAAGATGGCGGAGTCAGAGTCGTGGATCGGCTCTGAACCCAGACAGCAAGAAGGGAGGCGAGATGAAGACAACTAACATGGAACGTTATGGTAGGTGCATAACTTCTTTTTCTAACCTGTCTAGGATACGCCATAAACGAAAAGAAATCTCAACTGGTACCCTCTCAAAAAAATTCCTGGGTGCAAGCTTGAATACAACTTCCCAGATAGCTTTCCTTGTGCCAGAAAAGCAAATTCATTTGGTGACTTACTTCAAACAGGTGGCCACGAAAACCCTGCTATCTGCAAGACAAATACTGCAAGCCTTGGGGTTCATGGCCTCCTGCATTCTTCTAATTCCATATGCAAGACTGCATATGAGGAAACAGTATATGGAGTCAACATTCTCACGGATTGGAAACAATGATTCCTATCATACCTTGCCTGCGCCTAGAGTTCCTATCGTGGGCAGAGGCCTGCCACCAAAACAAGGGACTGCCATTCACACCACCCCCTGCTGCCAAATCCCTAACTACAGACACATCAGACTATGCATGGGTGGGCTCATCCGGCAGGGAAGTGCATTCAGGGCAAATGGAGCCCAAATCAAATGCACCTTCATATCACTCAAAAAGAAATGCTAGCTGTACAGAATGCACTGACCGCTTTCAAGGACTACCTTCATCCAGAACAATTACTGATAAAGATGGACAACACCACGGTTATGTGGTATATAAACAAGCAGGGGGATACACATTCCTACCCCCTCTGCAAACTAGCCATGGCATTGTGGAACACAGCCTTGAGCTACCAAGTACAACTCCAAGCTCAATTCCTACCTGGAAAGCTGAATGTTCTGGCAGACGAACTAAGCAGAAATCTCATGGACCCACACAAATGGAAACTGGAACCATGTTTTTTCAACATGTTGACACACAAATGGGGGAGCCCAGACATAGATCTTTTTGCCTCACCCCAGAACTACCAGTTGGACAAATTTTGCACAAGAACTCATCACAAAAAAGCCTGGAAAGTGGATGCTCTATCCTTCAGCTGGACAAACCTATCAGTCTATGCCTTTCCCCCTCTTCCTCTGCTCTCCAAAGTTCTACTAAAAGTCAAACAGGACAAACAAAAAATGATTTTGATTGCTCCAGACTAGCCTCGCCAACACTGGTACCCACTCCAGCGCAGTGTGTCACACATTTCACCGTGGCACCTGCCTCAGACACCTTGCTTATTGTCTCAGCAGGAGAACCAATTTCTGCACCCTCCACTCCAAACATTGAATCTTGCAGCTTGGCTAATCACTTAAATTCCCCGTTGGCATCCCTCAGCAAACCTGTGATGGATGTCATTTTAGAGGCGAGAAGACCTAGTACAAGAAAATTTTATGTTGACAAATGGAAACAATTCTGTGCCTGGAATCAATCTCAAGGGATGAGCACAGCAGTGCCCAATTTACCTCAGATTTTGCAATACTTAACTCATTCACTCCAGTACAACTATTTTGAGTATGTACCTTTAACTCCTAGTGGGTGTGGCCTGAGCCTTTTAAATTATCACCTTACAATTCTAACAAATACTCATTGACAGAGGTCAAATATCAATACAATTGTGTTTGCCATCATGTATGCTTCAAGATAAAATATTTTTAAACCTTGTATGTAGCATGGTTTTGGAATTATTAATGCAAATATGCACAAGTACTATTTGACGCCTAGAGGAGCAGTAGGAGGTAACTGCAGATGCACCTGGAGGCGTCACTCAGATGGTGAGATGCTTCACAAGGGCCTGTCGTTTTTTTCTTCCATAAAAATCCATGCCTCAGCCATTTCAGCTCATTACAACTGAGAACCCCCCCCCCCTTCTGTCATCCTCTTCTAAAGCAGTATCTCAGAGGGGCCAAAAACTTGGGACAACCCAGGAGAGCTCCAACCCTTGCCTGGGACCTTAACTTTGTATTGGAGAAACTCACTCTACCTCCTTTCGAGCCAGCTGCTACTGCAGACTTAAAATTTCTTTCCTGGAAAACAGCCTTCCTTTTAGCAGTCACTTCAGCTAGAAGGATATCTGAACTACAGGCCCTTATGGCAGTGGAGCCTTTCATCATCTTTCATGCGGACAGGGTGTCAGTTAGGACCAGTCCATCATTCATGCCCAAGGTGGTATCCAGTGAGGCTCTTGATCAGTCCATTCATTTGCCAATTTTCTTTCCCAATCCACAGAACAAGGAGGAGCGGATTCTCCATTTATTGGCTTTACACAGACAACTTAGATTCTACTTGGAAAGGACTAAATCTCGAAGAAAATCTGAACTGCTGTAGCATTTGCTGCAGGGGCAGAAGGGAAGGCTATTTCAAAGCAAATCATTTCTAAATGGATAAGCCATTGTATTTATTTCTGTTATGAGTACCATGGAAAGCCACCATGGAAAGCCTATCACCCAGGGGATCAGATCTCATTCCACCAGGGCTGCATCTACTTCAACAGCCTTTTTCAGTGGTGTTCCTACCAGGAATATTCTAGAAGCTGCTACCTGGAGTTCATTTCATACTTTCACCAAGCATTATCACTTACCTATTTTCTCTAACTCCAGAGCTGGCTTTGCCACTGCTGTTTTGAAGGGCCTTATAGGTGGTCCTAATGCTGTATAAATCCATCCTCCTAACCATAGCTTTGGGAATCTACCCAAATGTAATGACTGCAGCAGTGAAACACAATGATTTTAGTACAGTTGTGTACACTTACCATAAATGTACATGTTCTAGTGTATTCACTGTTGCAGTCGTGGTTACCCTCCCTCCAGCCCCTTGTTTTTGTATTACTATACCTCTACTTTCTTTTACTATGCTTAAAAGCCTTTTTGGTGTATTTGCTTTTGTTTGGAGGTATATTTTTGTGTTTTTATATATATATATATATATATATATATATATATATATATATATATATATATATATATATATATATATATATTTATATATATATATTTATATATATATTTATTTATTTATATATATTTATTTATATATATATATATATATATATATATATATATATATATATATATATATATATTGCTACCCATTTGGGGGTGCACCTGACATTTGGGGCAAGAAAAACTGATGTAATGGCGTCTGCTGCATGTTTTATACCCCTGACGACCTGACGTCATGGAAGAAGGGACAGCAACCGACGCTGGACCGAAGACTGTGTTAATCAGGCCGACTGAGAGCAACCTGCCAGCAGATTACTCAAATGTAATGACTGCAACAGTGAATACACTCTAACATCTACATTTATAGCAAGTGTACACAACTGTACTTTCCCATGTTACCAAGAGTCCAGGCTGACTTCCCTTGTTAAGAAAATTATTCTTGCCTCTTAGAAGCAGTCAACTCAAAAACTCTACAACAGTAAGTGGAAACTGTTTTCCTTTTGGGTTGCTGAAAGAATCTCGACCACTTCTCTGTTCCAGTTTTGGATATTCTTCTTTTTTTATCATCTCTTTATCAAGATAGTGTCAGTTTCCCTACCATAAAGCTGCAACTGGTGGCTATTTACAATTTTCATGTTAGTAGGGAAAAAAACTACCTTTTCCTCCAGACTATGCAAGGCCTTCATGAAAGGTGCGTTTCTCCTTGGGCCCTCTGTCAAACTTACTTCTTTTCCTTGGGATTTGACTATGGGGTTGCAGTCTCTCATTCAACCTCCATTCAAGCTGCCTCATTCCTGTGATATTAAGTTCTTGTCCTGAAAGGCAGGCTTTCTTCTGGCCATAATTTCAGCTAAGAGGGTATCTGCGTTACAGGCTTTGTCGTCCAAGAAGCCATGTATCATTTTTCACAAAGACAGAGTAGTCTTGAAAACTAATCCTTCCTTTATGCCTAAGGTAGCCACTGAAACTAATATCAACCAGTCTATTCAGTTGCTTGTCTTTTTCCCAAATTATCCAATAAAGGCTAATTCCTCCTCCATACACTGTATGTACATAGGCAGTTATGATTTTACTTGCACAGGAGTAAAGCTTTCAGGAAATCCAATAAATTTGTTTGTAGCCTTCTTTCTGAATAGACGTGGTCAGGCAGTGTCCAAGGTAAGTTTCCAAATGGATTTCAATCTGTATTTCCACAGTTTATTCTCTCAGGTGCTTAGTTACCTTGTCTGCCCAGGGCTCGCTCTCTCAAGTCAGTTGCTACCTCATCAGCCTTCTCTGCTAGGGTGTCTATAGATGACGTTTGTGCTGTTGTCATTTGGTCCGGTCCTCGCACCTTCGTTTCTAATTGCAAATTGAATATAGTCTCCAGAAACCGAGCATCTTTTGGTTCCACTGTGCTCAGACACATCCTTCCATAGGGCTGCCCAGGATGCTGCTTTAGCTGGGGATTCTGACCCATTTGTGAGATGGACAACGTCAGATCAGCAGTTATGTGCTTACCATAAATTAGCATCTGTGTTGTTCTATTTCATTATTCTTCACCCCCCCTCCCACACCTTTTCCCCATCCATGGTCTGGGGGGATCAGAGGAAGCTGGCGTCATTAGGCCCCTGGGCTAAGTTCCTTTACTTAAAGGTAGTTTCTACACAAAGATAGTCACGCTCGGTGTCTTTTTTTGTCTTGGGCCCCACCACGACCATAAGAACTGATCTAATATTGTTAATCCTCGTTCAGTCATTACGCATGGGTATCGGTTCCGAGCTCGGAACCGAGCCGACCATTTTCCAAGCTCGCGTCTGCTTCAAACTCTCGAGCTAAACGCTTACACACAATCCCCCTCTCCCTGTTACCTCAGATTTAGTTTGCAGCGTTGCCGTCCGGTCGTGTCAAGCTACTTCTCTTGATCCAAGTATAGTCAATTGTTTAATTGCTTTACAAATTACTTTTCTGTCAGAAAACTTCATATTTTATTGTCTCTTACCCTATCGCATCTAGCATTCATAATTTCCTTAGGTTTTTCTGTTTTTTCCTTACTACTTTTACCGCGAGGTATTCTCTCTCTACCATCGTTGGTAATCTTTTTCCCTTTTCTCTCTCATACCTTCGGGTACTCTCTTGTACCATTGTTGGTACTTTTCTATTAATTTGCTGTCATGGCAGATAAAAAAGGTAGTCCGGGGTTTAAGCTGTGTTCTGATTGTGGATACAAACTGCCTACTTCTGATGCACACTCTCTGTATGTTTATTGTTCGGGAGCTTCCCATTTATCTGTTGAACCACCCTGTCCTATTTGTGAGAACTTTTGTAATAGAACTTTGCTGGAAAGGAAAAACAAGCTGATACTGAAGGGACTTCTAAAATCTCCCTTTTCAGAGGCTGTTTCTGGGTCGGAGGTCTCAACCCCTCCTAGATCCCATAAGAAAATGGATGTTTCTTCTAATGCTAAATCCTTGCCTTCGTCCCCGGCTGGGGACTGTCACCAACCAAAACCAAAAAAGGCTAAATTTTCGGCTCCGGAGCTCTTTGTCAGCCCCAGTGCTTTCAGTGCCTAGACCTTCGGCACCGAGGCCTTCGGCTCCATTAGTGATTTCAGCTGCGTCCTCTCCTGCAGCCTTCTATATATCGGCACCGAGGGGCTCCTCGTTTCAGACCATTACCACTGTATCGGCACCGACCGTTCAGTTGGTGCAGACCTTGACCACGTCTGCTCAGAGATCTTCCTCGGAACCGAGGCCTTTATTGTTGACTCCAGTTTTGTCGGTTCCAGCTTCGGCACCGATCCCTGTATTGGTGCAGACAATGACTTCGGCACCGATGACTTCAGTGCAGGCAACCGTAGTCCAGTCTTTCTCTGTACCATTGTCCTCGGTGCGGTCAGATGAGATGGGCACCGGAGTCTGCCTGTTCTCTGGACAGGCTTGTTTCTCCCTCTGTTTCCATGAGGTCCACTAGAAGCCTTTCCGAACATGATGTGTTGCATCTTGTGGACCAGGTATTCTTTACCATAGGTATCTCACCCCTCAGGAACTATCCTTCCTTGGGAGGTGATCACCCATCTCCAAATACCCCTTCTTATTCTCCTCCTTCATTGCCTTTCAAGTCCATGGATATAGCACAGTCTTCCCCTTCTGCGGTTCCCTTTATGGATCTCACTAAGGAACCGCAGTTGCCTTTGTGGCAGGAAAATTTTGCTACGACCCAGGATGTCAGCTGTGACAGGCATAGCTTGCTGCTTCACAGCAATCCAGGGACTCCGGGTCGGCAGGCTGAGCCACTTGGGGGAGGGGTGACCCCTGCATTAGACTTGCAGTCCTCTTCGGATGGACCAGCCTTCCAACTGATGGAGAAGGCTTTCTTTGCTGCTGGCGATACCGGACTGTCTATACCTCCGCCCTCCTCTGGTACACTGGTTCCACAAGTCACATCTAGTGGACTCCGGGTGCAAGGGCCGCAGGACATATTCCCTCAGGAATCCCCTTTTCCGCTGTCTTCTCCAGCCTCTCCCGCTGAGGAGGTCCACCAGAAAAGTTTGTGTAAAAGGAAGCACATGGACTCCACAGAGGAGTCCCTCACCGAAGGCACGGATTTCGATGAGGGGGAAGGATCCCCTCAGTCACCCTCTGAGGTATCCTTTGGTGATATCCTCGAAATCCTGAAACAGAGAGGTGAATGGCAGTCTTCTAATCCGACCTCTGAGGAATCTGTGTTCTTGCAGGCCTTGCGTGCTCGGCCCCCTACCTCCTTGGTTACTCCACCTGCTGATGAACTTGTCTGACTCATCGTGCAGCGTGCTTGGAAGGCTCCTGATACCATCAAAGCTATTCCCCAGAGGCCAGATAAGATCTTGTCCCCTCCTGCTTCGGATCCCCATTGGTTCAAAGGTCTTCTGCAGATGCTTTGGTGGTGGCGGCCGCAACAAAAAAGGATCTGGCAGAAGACTGTCCATCCGCCTAACAGAGTCCCGGGCCCTGGACAGGATAGGGAAGCGACCTTTGCTATCGGGTCCTTGAATTATGTGGCGCATTTCACCAGGCTTCTAAGGGGTCTGGTTTCTGAGCTCTCTGAAACCTTGGCTGGTGCCATGTCTGATGAGGTCCGTGACAATGTGGCCTCTCAGCTGGCCACCATTGAATCTATATCTAACTCCTCTATGCAACTGATATCTCATGCATCAGAAGGAGCAGCTAGAGCAGCGGGTTCAGCTGCGGTCTTGAGACGACACGCCTGGATGCGCTTGTGCAACTTCGCGGAACCCTTTAAGTCTTCTTTTCTTAATGCCCCAATTGAGCCCTCCTCGTTGTTTGGGCCCAAAGTTAAAAGCACACTGGCCATATGTGAACAGGACGGTAAGACAATTTCTGCCGTAGGTGTCTGTTCTTCCCCTCAACGTGCTTTCTCCCAAAACCAAAAGAGTGGGAAGATATGGTTCAAGAAATCTCAGGGTCCTTTCGGTGACACACAGGCAGAGTTCTTCTCCAGAGGCAGAGGGGGGAAACTCACAGGGAAGACGCTCCTTTCAGAGCAGAGGGGGACCGCGTAACCAGGGTTCCAGGAATTCTTTCCCTGGTCATTCCTACCAGCACTCCTGAAAAGCGGCCCAACCCCTTTCCTCTGGAGGTGGTTGGGGGATGTTTCTCCTTGTACCCTTCTGTCTGGCTAACCATCACCACCGATTCTTGGATACAAAGGATCATAACCAGAGGTTATCATATCCCCTTCGATCTTTGTCCCATCCCTTCAAAAAATCTTCCTGACGTTCCACCTAGTCAAAGGGAAGAAGCAGCACTAGAGATAGAAAAGCTGCTAAGAAAAAGAGTCATCCAAGTAGTCTCTCCAGACCAGATAGGATCCGGATTCTACTCAAGACTACTTTTGGTGCCAAAGAAAATCGGGGACTGGAGACCAATTTTGGATCTCTGTGTACTGAACAAGTTTGTGAGAGTACAGAAATTCCGGATGGTCACAATACAGTCTATCCTCCCGCTTTTGGAAAAAGACGATTGGATGTGCTCTATAGATCTTCAAGATGCGTGCTACCACATAAAGGTGGACAAGCCATCAAGAAGATTTCTGCGCTTCCGTGCGGGAGCCAGTCACTACCAGTTAAGAGTACTGCCCTTCGGACTCTCTACAGCCCCCAGTGTGTTCACAAAGTGCATGGCAGTTGTCACAGCTCACTTGCGACTTCAAGGATTCCAGGTGTTTCCATACCTAGACGACTGGCTCATTTCCGCCCCCAGCAGACATTTACTGGAAAAAGACCTGGCATACTCTCTCCTCACTGCTCAAAGGCTAGGCATAACCATAAACTGGCAGAATCCAAGCTCACCCCATCTCAGTCGACAGAATTCATAGGGGTTATCTTGGACACAAAAAACTGCAGAGCTGCTATTCCAGAGCACAGAATTTTAAGGAAAAAGCTACAACTAATTCCTGTCCTTTCAAAGGAAAAATCCACAGCTCACTCGGTTGTACAGCTGTTGGGTTCCATGGCAGCCTCCATCACCATTGCTCCCCTGGCCAGGTTTCACATGAAGCTTCTACAATGGCTACTGCTCACCCAATGGTATCCTTTTCAGCATCCTCTTTCAGCCATGATTTGAGTAACCCACAGGTGCAAACAGGATTTAAATTGGTGGATGACGCGCAATCTCTCACAATGGTCTTGCCCCTTCTCCCCCAGCAACCCAAGGCCACAGTGACCATGGACGCCTCGCAGATGGGAGTGGGGGGCTATGTAAGGGACAGACAGTCCAAGGCACTTGGTCCCAACTGGAGGCCCATCTGCATATAAATGTTCTAGAGTTGAGGGCGGTGCTTCTGGCGTTGCAAGCATTCCATCCTCTGCTGCCATCTGGGACAATTGCGATTCAATCAGACAACATAGCGGTGGACTGGTACATCAACAAGCAAGGTGGAACTAGATCTTACCCCCTTTGTCAAGAGGCATGATGATATGGCAATGGGCGATGGCTACCAACTGATCTGAAGTAGTTACTTCATTTGTTCTGCAACCTGTGGGTATCAGATCCGACCTCGGATCCGAGCCGGCAGCTTCACTAGCTAAAAGATCTGAGCTCCTAGCTCCTCCCCCTACCCATAATCCCCTGCTGCCTACTGTATTTACCTCAGATAGAGTTTGCCGCGGCTGAAGTGGCTACTTGTGAAGAGCTCCTTAGGCTTGGTGAGATAGTTACCTTTTTTCTCTCTGAGCGTGTGTTGTGGTGTTAATTCCCCTAGTAGAATTTAGAGTATTAGAACCCCTTTTCTGTGGTAGTTTTATTCGTAGTCATTAGCGTCGCGTGTTGATGTTCGTGTTTCACTGTTGCAGTCATGACTGTAGGGTTCTCCCCTGCCGGCAGGCAGCCCTCGGTCGGCCAGAATCCCAAAGTCTGGGTCCGGCGTCGGCTGTTCAACCATGCTCCCTGACATCAGAGCGCCAGGAGTATAAAGCTGACAGCCGACGCCATCTTCTCCAGTCTTTCTTGCCGTGCGGTGATAGCAGTTCGCAAGTGCCGGTCGGCTGACTCCTGACTATTTTTTTTTTCTGATATACTTCAGTCCGAAGATTTTCTTCTCCACTCAAAGCTAAGTACCCCGTTGGGGAAACTTTTTCCTTGCTCCACTCCGATGTCAGAAAAAGTTAATAATTGTATTTCATGTGGGAAGCAAATACCTCATAAGGATTTTCATTCTTACTGTATTCCTTGCTTAGGCCCTAACCATGACGTAGCTAGTTGTCGGTTTTGTGCTAGATTCAATCAACGTACAATTAAGCGAAGGTACGATTTTGCTTTTCATTACTTCGGTAGGTGCTTTAACTACAAAATGTCGGATACAGTTCCGGTTACTGGAGTTCACAAACGTCGCAAGGACAAAGACAGGCCTCCGAGGTCCAAATCTGATGATAGCGCACAAGCGGAGCCAGCTTCAGGTTCGGCCGTAGTCAGTGAGGCGCTTTTGCAGCCCCTCTCGTCGGCCATTTCAGAACCGACGGCCGAAACGGACTCTCATGAGGAGCCAACCAAGCCTTTAAATATTTCTGTTGCAGGACCTTCGGACAATGCTCCTTCGGATGGGTCCGGAGCCGCTGTGCAGGTACCGGCTTCCGAAGGGGTTTTCAGGCCTACTCAGCTTCTAATAAAGCCAAAGCCAAAGACAAAGGCAAAGACTCCTAAATCAAAGACTACAACACAGGCCTCCTCTGAACCGGCTCCCAAGTCACAGAAACAGTTACTCAAGATGGCGGAGGATTTACTTACTATGATTAGGGGTTCACATCCCCCTCCAGATAAAAGGCCAAGGCAGGATGTTTATTATGATTCCTCTGATCAAGCTTCAGTTTCTTCTTCTGATCAGGAATATTCTTTCCCTCCTTATGAGGATTCTGATGCTGAAGAATCCATTTCTTCAGCTTCTCCCCCTGAGGATTTCTCTTTTGGGGAAACTTTGCATGAAATGAGGGAGCATTTCCATTGGGAAGGACAGGAGTACTCTGAATCTAAGAAAAGACTGAGGGATTTTCTTCTTCTTCCCCAACATAGACCCCTGGCTATTCCTCCTGTTTTGGATATTGTGGACGATGCCTTTTCGGAAGCTATCCTAACCCCTGACTCTTTTCCTCCTGCTCCTGTTAAGGCTGATAGATATTACAGGGTTCCTGATTCCCATCAGTTTTTATACAAGAACCCTTCTGCTGACCCTGAAACCATTTCTCAGGGTCCTAAGGGAGTTAAGGCTGCTTCTGCCAAAAATCCCATTCCTACTGAAAAGGATTCTCGATCCTTAGAGAGATGGGGCAAAAAGGTGTACACTTCTGCTACTTTGTCCATTAGGGCCTTAAACTGTCAGTTTCATATGTTTAAATACCAGCAATTTCTTGTCTGTTTTAAAACAATAGCTTACTTCCATTTCTGCCTGTGCAGATAAGGAATTACATGACTTATTGCATGCCACTGAACAAGTTGGGAAGCATGGTTTACACTGTGGATGTGATGCCTTGGAGGCTTCTTGTAGGGCTGCGGCCTCTGGCACAGTTATTAGAAGGCATGCATGGCTAAAGGAACAGAATTTGCCTGAACAAGTAAAGGCTAAATTATTAGATGCTCCTGTTCAGCATAATGTTTTGTTTGGATCAAAAGCTGAAGAGGTGATTAAAAAGATGGAGGATAAGGCGAAATCCATGCAAACAGTTAAAGATTTCTTACAAGTACAGCCTCTAAGATTTAGCAGGAATTGGCCTTCAAAAAATTGGTCCTTTCCCTCATCAGACAGGCCTCAGAGGGGTAGATATAAATTCTCCAGAGGAAGGCCTCAAACACAAGCTTCTTATAGACCAAGACAGTGGACTGCTTCCACCCCTTGGGGAGGAGAGGACAGGTCACAAACTCAAAGGAAACAAACTCAATGACTCCCTCTGTTGGGCTACAGGAATTTCTTACCTGGAAGCCCCTCTCGGATGAAAACTCTCTCTTTTTTATCAAAATTGGACTCAAATAACCCAAGACAAGTGGGTTTTGGATGTGATTTTAAGGGGTTACAAATTCCATTTTCATACCTTGCCAAGGCCAAGCGGATGGCCAGACCTTCCAAAACATCAATGGACGGAGGCTTTAAACCAGGTGGAAGCTCTTTTGGCTATGAATGCCATAGAACTGGTTCCACTTTCAGAGATGGGAAAAGGTTTTTACTCAAGGCTCTTTCTAGTCCCAAGGAAGCAAAACTCATGGAGACCCATTCTGGATCTCTCGGTCTTGAACACCTTTTTAGAGATTCCAAAATTCAAGATGCTTACTCTACAGCAGCTACTTCCAATGCTGTCCAAAGATGCATGGATGGTAACTTTGGATTTAAAGGGGGCATATTTACACATTCCCATCAGGCAGGATCGCAGAAAATACCTCCGGTTCAAGGTCGGATCGAGGCACTTTCAATTCTCTGCGCTGCCCTTTGGATTGTCTACTGCGCCCAGGGTCTTCACCAAATGCCTGGCTCCAGTAGTAGCTTACTGCAGACTCAAGGGAATACAAATTTACCCTTATCTGGACGATTGTTTAATTCAGGCAGACAGCAAGGATGTCTTACTCCAGCATCTAGAATTTGTACAGAACCTTCTCAAGTTCCTGGGATTCTCTGTGAACATAAAGTCAAATTTAACCACATCACAACAGATAACTTTTCTGGGTGCACTTTTAAACACCACAACCCAGATGGCATTTCTGACATCCAAAAAACAATTACAGCTGGCTTCAACTTTCAGAACCTTGGCAACTTTAACTCTGCTATCTGCAAGGAAATTCCTGCAGGCTTTGGGTTAAATGGCCTCCTGCATCCTTCTCGTACCATATGCAAGACTACACATGAGGAAAATACAGTGGTACCTAAAACATGTATGGTCTCAGCATTGCCACAGTTTGGACATACTGATCTCCGTCCTTCCTTGCCTTCAAAAGGAATTTCTTTGGTGGTCCAGGGCATGTGCTCTAAACAA
Source organism: Protopterus annectens (assembly GCF_019279795.1). Taxonomy (NCBI): domain Eukaryota; kingdom Metazoa; phylum Chordata; order Ceratodontiformes; family Protopteridae; genus Protopterus; species Protopterus annectens. The sequence continues at coordinate 1,630,390,017 of NC_056726.1, read as the reverse complement.
AGGGAAACCCTTCCGTCTGCCTCCTGCCATTCAGATTCTAACCACGGACGCCTCTGATTATGCTTGGGGAGCCCATTTTCAGGGCAATGGTCTGCAGGGCCTTTGGACAAAGGATCAGAAGCACCTGCATATCAATTTAAAGGAAATGTTAACTGTTCAGAAAGCTCTATTGGGCTTCAGGAATCTCTTACAACCAGGACAACTACTAATACGGACGGACAACACCACAGTTATGTGGTACATAAACAAGCAAGGGGGATCTCATTCCTACCCCCTTTGCAGACTAGCCATGGATCTATGGAACACAGCTCTAGCTTGCAATCTGGATCTTCAAGCTCAGTTTCTACCAGGGAAACAAAACTTCCTGACAGACAGTCTGAGCAGAAACCTTTCGGACCCACACGAGTGGATGCTGGACACCAAAATATTCAGGATGATAACAGAAGTCTGGGGATGTCCTCACATAGACCTCTTTGCATCCCATCTCAATCATCAACTACAGAATTTTTGCACCAGGACTTTCCACAGAAAAGCTTGGAAAGTGGATGCCCTGTCATTCAATTGGAGGAACCTCTCCGGATATGCTTTTCCACCTCTTCCTCTTCTTCCACGGGTCTTATTGAAGATAAAACAGGACAAGCCCAAGATGATAATCTTGCTGGCTCCAAATTGGCCTCGGCAGTTTTGGTATCCAACTCTAAAAAACCTATGTCGGGAGCACCCTTGGGTTTTACCTCAGTCTCCGAACCTTCTGTCCCAACATCAGGGTTAGGTTCTACACTCTCATGTCAGAACTCTCAGCCTGGTGGCCTGGTTAATCCAGGGCCTTTGATTTCTTCTATTCTACCCAAGCAGGTTATGGATGTCATTTTAGAAGCCAGACGTCCTAGCACTAGAAAATCTTATGCAGGAAAATGGAAAAGATTTTGTTCCTGGATGCAGGCTCAGGATTCTGATCCTTTTCTTCCTAACATTTCCTTAATTTTACTTTACTTGACAGATCTCTTACATAAGGGTCTCTCTTTCTCTTCCATTAAGATACATGCTTCGGCTATTTCTGCTCATTATAATACAGACCCTCCCATCTTTTCCCACCAGCTCATGAGACAGTTTCTCTGAGGTGCTAAGAACTTAAGACCTCCTAGATTTCCTCCCATTCCTGCTTGGGATCTCAACTATATTTTAGAAAAACTAACCTTGCCTCCTTTTGAGCCTGCTGCTTCTTCTGACATCAAATTTTTATCTTGGAAGACAGCTATCTTGTTACCCCTAACCTCTGCCACGAGAGTTTCAGTTACAAGCTCTTATGGCTGTGGAACCTTATATTATTTTTCATCAAGACAGGTATCTTTGAGGACTAATCCTACTTTCATGCCTAAGGTGGTTTCCAAAGTGGCATTAAATCAAACTGTCCACTTGCCAACTTTTTTCCCCACTCCTCAAAATAAAGGGGAAAGGATCTTACATTCCTTGGATGTATACAGACAACTACGTTTTTACCTGGACAGAACCAAGGACATCAGAAAATCAGAAAAATTGTTTGTTTCTTATGCTTCAAGCTCCCAAGGTAAAGCCATTTCAAAACAGACCATTTCTAAATGGATTGCTCATGGCATCAGATTTTGTTATTCACACCATGGAAAGCAAATCCCAGGGACTATACGGACTCATTCCACCAGAACTGCTGCCACTTCTGCGGCCTTCCTCAGGGGAGTTCCTACCAAGGACATTTTGGAAGCTGCAACTTGGAGTTCAGTGCATACTTTTTCAAAACACTACAATCTACCTCTCTACTCTAAGTCTAGGGCAGGCTTTGCCTCTGCAGTCTTGCAGGGCCTTTTAGCCGCCCCTTCTTCTTTATGACCACCTCCCTTTCTTTCAGCTTTGGGATTCTACCCTACAGTCATGACTGCAACAGTGAAACACGATGAACATAGTACAGTTGTGTACACCTACCATAAATGTTGATGTTCGAGTGTCTTCACTGTTGCAGTCTGGGTTTCCCTCCCTCCTGTCCCCTCTTATTTTTATTTTTGTGTATTTCCTTTTTTTCACCATTCCTCTGAGGTGTATTTGCAAAGGTTATGGGACTTTTTTATTTTGGGACTCCTGACATCTGGGCCAAGAAAAACTGGAGAAGATGGCATCGGCTGTCAGCTTTATACTCCTGGCGCTCTGACGTCAGGGAGCATGGTTGAACAGCCGACGCTGGACCCAGACTTTGGGATTCTGGCCGACCGAGGGCTGCCTGCCGGCAGGGGAGAACCCTACAGTCATGACTGCAACAGTGAAGACACTCGAACATCTACATTTATGGTAGGTGTACACAACTGTACTTACACACACCCAAACACTAAGGGGGGAGGGGAATCTGTGATGGCTGAAGGGCCCAAGGCCATTTTTCTAAGTGCTCTGAGAGTGGCCATAAGCTTTCCCCAGCTGATGGCCACACTCAGTGCGTTTTGTGCCTGGGAGTGGCCCATTTATCAACGGCTTGCCAAATTTGTGCAGCCTTTAATCCCCGGGCAATTAGGGACAGGAAGAACAAGCTGATCCTGGCGGGCTTACTTCCCCAGGACTCGGCTTCTTCTTCCTCTCCCTCGAAGGCTCAGTCTGCTTCCGTAGCCCTGGTGCCTTTAGCTACCCCCGCTCTGCCTGGGACTCAAACTCCCTCTGCTGTGCAGAGTTCAAGGACTCTAGTGCTTCTGTCGCTAAAGAAAAGAGACATAAAGAGAAAGATAAGCACAGGTCTCATAAAAGGCGGGCTGAGGCTCACCCCTCAGCCCCTCCATCGAAAGTTGTTAGCTCTTCCTCAAAGGTCTCCGGATCCTCCCCCTCTCTGCTCTGTTCGCCTTGTTTCTCGCCGGAGGAGTACCGGTCCCCTTCGAGGTCGTCGAGGCGGCCTCCCGGCCCGCCTCGACGACTTCCTCTAGGTCGACCAGGAGCCTTACTGACGCGGACATGGATCGGATGATGCGTCGATTCCTGCAGTCCCAAATGCAGATGGGGGTGCTGTTGCCTCCTCCCCCTCAGAGGGGGAGCACAGCTCCTCTCTTTGCTCCAATCACTCCTTCTCCGACCTGCTTTAGGGTTTTGGAGTCATCGGATCCGGGCCCTTTTGGAGCCGGGGTTTCGTCGGCGCCGATAGCTCCGGTATCTTCGTCAACCGCACCCTCGAGCGTGTCGGATCCTAGCTCTCGAGGCCGAGCATCTGATCCGTGGGGATTGGTGCGTCTACGGCGCAGTTTAGGTCTGAGCACACTTCTCTCTTGGATCCGACCGCTTCGGCTCCAATGCCGATCCCTGCTTCGGAGCCGAGGAGGCTACTTTTGGAGCCTGGGGAAAGTAGTTCTCCTTCGGCTTTTGAGGTAGTGGAGAGGGAGCTGTCGAGGTCTTCAGATCCCCGGTCCGGGTCGCTGATCCCGCTCCCCCTATGCATGTGGGTCTATCCTCCATTATCCATACTATGGGACAGCCTGCTCAAACCCTCCAGTTAGTTCCCTTGGAGGAACAGGACCCTGTGGGCGAGCCCTCCTCGGACAGTCCCACCGAGGGGGTGCCTCGCAAACGGCAGTGTAAAAGGAGGCACCTGGACTGCCCTGAGTCCCTCACCATGGACACGGATTTGGATGAAGGGGAAGGTTCCCCAAGGTCACCCCCCGAGGATGTCTCCTTTGAAGACATCATGGAAATGTTGCGTATTAGAGGGGGGTGGTCTGCCCAAAAACCTTCCTCAGACGAATCCGTGTTCCTGGAGGCGTTTGAGGCAGGCCCATCTACCTCCTGGTTGTCCCCCCCCCCCCCGGCTGACCCCCTGGTGGACTTGATCACTACCAGGGAGTGGAAAGAGCCCGACACCGTGGAAAGAGCCCGACACCGTGGAGCCAATCCCCAGACGTCCCGACAAAGTTCTTAGCCCCCTCCCCGCATATAGGCAGTCCTGGGCTAAGGGGTCGCCTGTTGATGCCATGTTGGTGGCGGCCGCCACGAAGAAGGAACTCTCACAGGAGAGTTCCTCGGTCCATCCTCCGGATAAGGAATCTCGGGCGATGGACCACATTGGGAAGTGGATATTTGCTTCAGCAACCTTCTCCATAAGGGCGCTGAACTATATGGCACACATTATCAGGCTACAGTGATACTTAATTAAGGAATACGCTGCAGCCCCCCCCCCCCCCAGAGTCCATGACGGTCGCGGATAAAAGCACATTTGCGACTCGTATGGCCACTCCATCTCTAACACGTCCATGCGGTTACTCTCTCATGCTATGGAGGGAGCCGCTAGGGCTAGCTGAGCTGGGGTCGTCTTGCGGCACCATGCCTGGCTCCGCCTTTGCGATTTCACGGAACCCTTCAAGGCGTCCTTCGCGAATGCGCCCTTTGACGCTTTTTGGCAAGACCGTACCCGAGACGCTGGTCCAAAGTGAGAAGGATGGGAAGACGCATCTGCCGTCGGGGTTCGCTTCTCTAATCCCCAACGATCCTTTTCAAGGAATCAGAGGGGACAAAAGAAGTTGTGGTTCCGCAAGTCTCAGCAGTCACATCCGGCTTCGGACGCCTCGTCCTCTAGAGGCAGAGGCGGACAAGGTGGACGCCGGCTCAGAGGCAGAGGGGGGCCGCGTAACTTCGGGTCTAGGGAACCTTTCTCGGACAGGCCTACGCAACAGCCCTGAGGGCTTACCCGGCTGTCCCTCTCTGGAGGCAGTCGGGGGGGGGGGGGGCGTTTATCGGAGCATCTGTCAAATTGGGAGTCCATCACGACAGATCGATGGGTGCTCCGAATCATATCCAGAGGTTACTCCATTCCCTTCATGAACCTACCCCCCAAAGTCAGGCGCCTCCCCGATGCCCCACCCGATCAAAGGGAGGCAGCAGCTTCAGAGGTGTCAAAGCTGCTAGAAAAAAGAGCCATCCAGCCTGTCCCCCCAGACCAGTCCGGATTGGGCTACTACTCCAGGATGTCCTTCATGGATGCATCTGCAGTCATAACAACTGGGTTGTCCTGTCGTCAGGCAGCCCTTCGGTCGGCCGGATTCCAAAGTCCGGGTCCGGCTTCGGCTGATGTCGCACTTCACCCGACGTCATCTCTGCTGGTCTTCGGTTATAAAGGCATCTGCCGACGCCATTTTCCTCAGTCTTTCTTGCCACGTGGCGCCCGAAGCAGAAGCTGTTCGCAAGTGCCGGTCGGTCAGATCCAGAGATTACTACTACCGAATACTACTTCGAAGACTTCTAAAAGCTAAGTACTCCGTTGGGGACTCTTTCTTGCCTCAGCCGATGTCAGAAAAAGTCAATAACTGTTTAACTTGTGGGAAACAAATACCTCATAAAGATTTCCACTCTTACTGTTTGCCTTGTTTAGGCCCAGACCACGACGTAGCAGCCTGTTCGGCCTGTGCTTCTTCAACCGACGAACGCTTAGGCGTCGGTCGGAGTTTGCTGAACAGTTTTTCGGCTCAGATTTTGCGTACATTATGCCGTCGGATCCTCCGACTACCCAAATTGTTAAAAAACGCAAAGAAAAAGACCGACACTCGCGGTCCGCGGTTTCGGCAGAAACCACGGTTAAGCAAACCGCGAGTGTCTCGGTTTCGGCCGAAACCGAGAAAACTGATCAAAATACAGCCGAATCTATGACTACTACTGAGGTTCCTGCTACTTTATTTGAATCAGCCTCAGAAATTTTACCTACAACTGTGGTTACTACTCATCACCACCTATACAAGGCCCCTCTTGCAGACCCCGAAACTATATCCCAGGGGCCTAAGGCAGTAGCCTCGACCACAGCAAAAAACCCTATTCCTTCTGAAAGGGAATCCAGGTCTTTAGACAGATGGGGCAAAAAAGTTTACACCTCTGCTACACTCTCAGCTAGAGCTTTAAACTGTCAGTTTCACATGATACAATACCAAGAGTTTATGCTTGATCAGTTAACTAAAAAGCTATCCTCTGATGACTCTATAGATAAGAAATATGTATTAGAAATGGTAAATAACATACAACAGGTTAGTAACCATTCTTTAAAATGTGGCTATGATGCACTGGAGGCTTCATTTAGATCAGCCATGACTGGCACAGTGATAAGAAGACATGCATGGTTGAAGGAACAGGTCTTACCGGATCATGTTAAAGCTAAGTTATTAGATGCTCCGATGGATAAGGCCAGTTGGTTTGGTACACCTGCCCAGCAGGTAATGAAGAAAATGGAAGAAAAGGCAAAATCTGTACAAACAGTTAAAGATTTCTTACAGGTTCAGCCCCCAAGGTTTAGCAGGAACTGGCCTGTCAAAAATTGGTCCTTTCCTGACTCCACAAGATCCCAAAGGGGCAGGAATAGACGCTCCAGAGGCAGAAATCAATCCAGAGGGGGGGCCTACAGAGGACGACAGTGGCAAGGTAATAACAGAGGCACAGATACAGCCACTACCACTGCAACAGGACAATCACAGTGACTTGACCCTAACTCCGCCTACCAGGGAACAAATAGCAGCACCATTAGGCGGAAAATTAGCCTTATTTTCGAAAAATTGGCACTATATCACAAAAGACAAGTGGATTTTGCAAACCATAGACCAAGGTTACCGGTTCCACTTCCACACTTTACCAGTCAAAAGAGGAATGCCAAACCTGCCTCCAAATCAAAAAATGGAAGCTCTACAGCAGATAATGCAATTAACAAAGATGAGAGCTGTGGAAAGAGTACCAATAACAGAACAAGGCAAAGGATTCTACTCCAGACTATTCCTAGTTCCAAGAAAAGAAAAAAGTTGGAGACCTATTCTCGACCTGTCCATCTTAAACACATACATCATTGTCCCAAAATTCAAAATGCTGACCCTACAGCAACTTCTTCCCATGCTGGGCAAGGAGTGTTGGCTGGTAACTCTAGATCTCAAGGAGGCATACCTGCACGTCCCCATTTGACCAAATTGCAGAAGATACCTCAGATTTCTTGCAGGATCAGAGCACTATCAATTCTCAGCATTGCCCTTTGGCTTATCTACTGCCCAGAGTATTCACAAAATGCCTGGCATCAGTAATCGCCCACTGCAGACTACAGGGAATCCAAATTTATCCATACCTGGACGACTGCCTGCTACAAGCGGACAACAAAAGCAAGCTGACAACAGATTTACAAAGGGTCATTTACTTGCTACAAGCCCTGGGATACACAGTCAATTTACAAAGTCAAGGCTGATACCATCCCAAGCAAGGACATTCTTGGCGGCGGAATTGGACACAGTAAAACAAATGGCATTCCTAACTGCAGAAAAACAAAAAGAACTCCCTCTTTACTTCTTGGCACTAACAAAACAGAACAAGCTAACAGCAAGAAAAGTTCTGCAGGCCTTGGGCTTCATGGCATCATGCATAATCTTGGTCCCACATGCCAGACTGCATATGAGAAAACTACAGTGGTACCTAAAGAATTTATGGTCCCAACACGGCACAGCCTAGAAGCAGAAATACCACTAATCCCATGCCTAAAACAGGAGTTCCTATGGTGGGCTCAAGCATGCCAGTCAAACCCAGGCCTACCCTTTCACAACTTCGAGCAAGCCAAACCATCACAACAGACGCCTCAGACCTAGGATGGGGGCTCACATGCTGGACAAATGCGCATAGGATTGTGGACTCAGGACCAGCTACACCTGCACATCAACCAAAAGAAATGCTGGCAGTAAAACTGGCAATCCAAAAATTCAGACCATTTCTCAAAGAAGGCCATTTGATGATAAGGACAGACAACACCACAGTCATGTGGTACATCAACAAACAGGGAGGCACTCATTCATACCCCTATGCAGAATGACTTTGGACCTTTGGAACCTGGCACTCGGCTACAACATCCAGTTACAGGCAATATTTGTACCGGGAAGGAGAACACTCTAGCAGACATGTTAAGCAGAACCACCTCGGATGCTCACGAATGGATGCTACACCCGGACATCTTCAAGACCATCACAAAGAAATGGGGAATGCCACAGATAGATCTATTCGCTTCCCCTCTCAATCACCAGCTCAAAAAATTCTGCACAAGGACATTCCACCCACTTGCATGGAAGGTGGATTCGCTCTCCTTCAGCTGGAAAGGTCTGACAGCATATGCATTCCCACCTCTTCCCTTGATACACAAGATATTGCTAAAAAATCAAGGAAGAACGTCCAAGGATAATCTTGATAGCTCCGAACTGGCCAAGACAACACTGGTACCCATTGCTGAGGAGCATGTCTCGGGACAAAATGTGGTCAATACCCCTTGATGCCTTTGATGTTAACTCAGAACGACTACAGCATCATGCATCCAAACCTAAAAACTTTGCAACTGACTGCATGGAACATCACATAGCAGCAACTAATCCACATCTTTCCCAAAGGGTTAAAGACATTATCCTTGAAGCCCGCAGACCTTCAACAAGAAGGAACTATGCAGGAAAATGGAAAAGGTTTGTCATTTGGAGTGCTGAAAGAGGAAAAGATGTGTCGAATATAGATATTGCTAACATTCTGGAGTACTTGGCAGAGCTTCTACATACAGGCCTGTCCTATTCCTCCATCAAGATACATGCATCAGCTATTTCAGCAGAATACAGCTTTGATCCACCTGTCTTTTCACATCCTCTACTCGGGCAGTTCCTCAGAGGGATCAAGAATGTAAAACCTCCTAGGAAACCACCATTGCCAGCTTGGGACTTGAACTTTGTGCTAGAAAAGTTGACACTCCCTCCTTTTGAACCAGCAGCAACAGCAGACCTACAGCATCTATCATGGAAAACTGCTTTCCTACTGGCAATAACCTCAGCAAGGAGGGTTTCTGAACTTCATGCCCTAATGGCAGTACAACCCTTCCTAATCTTCCACCAAGATAGAGTGTCCATGAGAACTAATCCTACATTTATGCCTAAGGTGGTATCCAGAGTATCTTTAAACCAGGCAATCCACCTACCTACCTTCTTCCCAACCCACAAAACAGAGGGAAAGAATGCTGCATACCTTGGATGTACATAGACAGCTACGCTACTACCTGGACAGAACCAAAAGTAACAGAAAAACTGACCAGCTTTTTGTAGCCTATGCAACAGGAAGGGAAGGAAAAGCAATTTCCAAACAGACAATCTCCAAATGGATAGGAAATTGCATACGATTCTGTTACTCCTTCCATGGAAAACCAATTCCACAGAACATAAGGCCTCATTCTACAAGGGCAACAGCCACTACCACAGCCTTCTTACGAGGAGTGGCAACCAAGGACATTATTGAGGCGGCTACTTGGACCTCCGTGCATACATTTGCCAAGCATTATAATTTACCTCTGTATTCCAGATCCCGAGCAGGGTTTGCCACTGCTGTACTGCAAGGGATCCTAACCACACCATAAGTTCTTCTTCCTCCTCCCTAGTTGGCTATGGTATTCTACCCAGTTGTTATGACTGCAGATGCATCCATGAAGGACATAGTACAGTTTTGTACCTACCATAAATGTAGATGTCCGAACTGGATAGCATCTGCAGTCAGGATTACCCTCCCTCCTTCCCCTCTGTGGTACTCCTAGGGTATTTACCCTCCTAATAGCTAGCTGGTGGGGGGAGTCTCTTATGGTGTATTTGTTTGTATATATATACATACATGCTTATTTTTTGTGTTTGCCTTCTATCCTTTTGGAAACATTGGCATTTATCCAAAATTTAGCCTTCCAAGAGGGCAACTGGCATCTGGGGCAAGAAACACTGAGGAAAATGGCGTCGGCTGATGCCTTTATACCCGAAGACCAGCAGAGATGACGTTGGGTGAAGTGCGACATCAGCCGAAGCCGGACCCGGACTTTGGAATCCGGCCAACCGAAGGGCTGCCTGACGACAGGACAACCCAGTTGTTATGACTGCAGATGCTATCCAGTTCGGACATCTACATTTATGGTAGGTACAAAACTGTACTTTCTTTTTGGTGCCAAAGAAGACTGGGGACTTATACCGATTCTAGATCTCTCCACCCTGAACCTGTTCGTCCCCAAGGAGAAGTTCCGGATGGTCACTCTTCAGTCTATTCTTCCCCTTCTTCGGGAGAACGACTGGATGTGCTCCATAGACCTCAAGGATGCGTACTACCACATTCTGATGGACAGTCGATCCAGGAGGTTTCTCCGCTTCCTGCTGGGAGATGGTCATTATCAATTCAGGGTTCTCCCATTCGGCCTCACCTCAGCCCCCAGGGTGTTCAGGTCATGGCAGTGGTTGCAGCCCACCTGAGACTCCAGGGCATTCAGGTGTTCCCGTACCTGGACGACTGGCTCCTTGCCGCCCCCAACAGGCATCAACTCTGCATTGCAAGGGATTATGCTCCAACTCTCACCCAGAGTTTGGGCATATCAGTGAATCTTCAAAAGTCCTTCCTTCAACCAGTGCAGGTTTTGGAGTTTATAGGGGCCAAATTGGACACGTACATCTCTCGGGCCCTCCTAACCCTGGACAGGCTGAACAGCTTATTGCATCAGATCTTAGCCCTTCTTCGAAGCCCAGCTCCTGCGGCGGAGTTAGTCCTGAGGGCACTGTGGTCTATGGTAGCAGCCATCGGTCTCTCTCTTCATGCATGCCTACAGATGAGGATCTTACAGTGGACTCTTCAAGTTCAATGGTCACTAGTGTTTCACCCGCTGAACACCCCTATTCCACTGAGCAGAATTTGCGGGGACTCCCTCCTTTGGTGGCTTCACTCGCGGGAGCTGCGAGAAGGGAGACCCTTTGTAATTCCCCCACCCCAAGCCACGTTGACCACGGATGCTTCTCACCTCGGATGGGGGGGGGGGCATTTTTCGGGCAGAACCGTCCAAGGCACGTGGACCCCCATAGAGGCCGCTTTGCATATCAATGTCCTAGAGATGAGGGCGATGCTTTTGGCTTTGCAAGCTCTCCACGACCTTCTCCCTCTAGGGACTATTGCGATCCAGACAGACAACATGGCGGTAGTCTGGTACATAAACAAACAGGGGGAAACCAGGTCTTAGCCCCTCTGCTGAGAGGCTATGAGAGTGTGGGAATGGGCGATATCCACCAACCACTTTCTGGTAGCAACGAACATTCCGGGTCGGTCCAACATATTGGCGGACAAACTGAGTCGGGTGATTCTCACCCCGTACGAGTGGTCTCTCTATCCTTCAGTTGCAAAGCAGATCTTCTGTGCATGGGGTTGGCCTCACTGCGATCTTTTCGCCTCTCCGTCAAACACAAAGTGCAGCGAGTACTTCGCAATACTTCCCCCTTCAGGGGAGACCCTGAAAGACGCTCTGGTGCATGCTTGACCACCTGGTCTCCTTTATGCTTATCCCCCCCCTCCCGCTTATGACTAAGTTCATTCAGAAACCACGTCGGTTGGGGAGCAGAGTTATCCTCATAGCCCCATTCTGGCCTCGTCAGATCTGGTTCCCTTTCTGCGGTCTCACAGTATAGTTCCTCCATGGATCCTGGATCCCATTCCAGATTTGATTTTGCGTCCTGCGGGATGCCAAACCCCGAACCTGCTAAACCTCAAGCTGACTGCTTGGTTGATCCAGTTCCTCTGATGGCTAGGACTCCCGGTATCTCATCGCCAGTGAAGGCCATTCTGGTGGCGGCCCATAAGCCTGCTACCAGAAAAATTTACAATAGTAAATGGAAACGTTTTTCCATCTGGGCCGAAGGCAAGGGCCTGGATCCTTTTACAGTCCCTATTCCAACGATTATGGATTTTTTGTCGCTAATCTTTCAAAAAGGAGCGAGCGCTTCCACAGTTAAGGTGCAACTAGCAGCCATTTCCCATTTTCACGTGGGAGATGGACTGGGATCTGTAGCATCTCCAAAGATATGCAAAACCTTCTTTAGGGGCATTTTTCTTTTGAAACCACCAGTGAAATCTGTGGTTCCTCCATGGGACTTGTCAAAGCTTGAAAGACTAAAGTTAAGTCCATCTTTTGAGCCTGCCACCTCAGTTCCGTTAAAATTTGTGTCTTGGAAAACAGCCTTTTTAGTGGCTATTACGTCAGCTAGGAGGGTTTCAGAACTTCAAGCCCTGTGCATGAAACCCCCCACCTCATTTTTCACAAGGATAGTGTCTCTCAGGGCTAACCCGTCTTTCCTACCAAAGGTGGCTTCAGAGTCAAATATTAACCAATCAGTCAATTTACCTGTATTCTTTCCAAATTTTCAGAACAAAGGGGAGTACACATTGCACAAACTGGATGTACACCGGCAACTACATTTCTACCTGCACAGGACCAAAGATTTTCGCAAGTCTGATCAGTTGTTTGTGTCTTTTGCCAAATCAGCTATGGGAAAGGCAATTTCTAAAGTAACCCTAGCTAATTGGATTTCTCAGTGCATAATCCACGGGTATATGTCCTCAGGTAAACCAGTTCCTATGGGAATCCACGCTCATTCAACCCAATCTATTGCTACATCAGCAGCCTTCTGGTCCAGGGTGGTTCTGGACGACATATGTTCAACAGCTACTTGGTCCTCTTCTCATACTTTCATTTCCCATTATAAATTGGATATGATTTAGAGGAGTAGGGCTTCCTTTGGCTCCGCTGTGCTTCAGAATATCCTTCCGTAAGGCCACCCAGGGTTATTTTTATAGGTAGCTGGGGACTCTGTCCCACAGGTTGCAGAACAAATGAAGTAACTACTTCAGATAAAGAAGTTATGTACTCACCATAACGTTCCATCTGAGTAGGTACTTCATTTGTCTGCAACCGACCCCCCACTTCATGCCCTCTAACCATATCATGATACCTGGTCACCTGAAAAATGTTTTTTTCATGTGATTAGGCAGTACTTGATCCTCTGTCGAAGGTGTGAATTTTTGGACTGAGCAAACTCGATCTGAGGTAATACAGTAGGCGGCAGGGTGTTATGGGTAGGGGGAGGAGCTAGGAGCTCGGATCTTTTAGCTAGTGAAGCTGCTGGCTCGGATCCGATACCCACAGGTTGCAGACAAATGAAGTACCTACTCAGATGGAACGTTATGGTGAGTACATAACTTCATTTTTTCTTCTAGCAACGCATTCCCGGGAGTTCCAGCGTGATAGCAGACAGACTCAGCAGGTGCATTCTTCAACCTCACGAGTGATACCTGAATCCCTTGATAGCGACGGAGATCTTCCACCGCTGGGGCCATCCTTGCTGCGACCTCTTTGCATCCCCGACTAACTACAAATGCAGCAGCAACTTTGCCCTGATTCCCTCTCCGGGACAGTCACCCAGGGACGCTCTAGTCCACGATTGGCCCTCGGGTCTTCTTTATATTTTTCCACCCTTTCCCCTCATTCCCCAGTTTCTGAAGAAAGCCCGGCGGTTGAAGAGCAAGGTGATCCTCATAGCACCATATTGGCCTCGACAGATTTGGTTCCCCTTCCTTTGGCCTCACCTACTAGATCGACCATGGATTCTCCATCCAACACCAGAGTTGATCTCACACCCACAGAACCTGATTCATCCCAACCTGAACAGCCTGAAGCTAACGGCTTGTCTACTCCAATTCCCTTGATTGCCAGGCAGATTGATCTTTTTTTACCAGTACGTTCTATTCTCATTGCTTCTCATAAGTCTTCCACTAGAATTACTTATCTGAGCAAGTGGAAAAGATTTACCTGTTGGCTGAAAAATAAACAAGTAGACCCCTTTTCAGTACCAGTGTCGATAATGCTAGACTATCTGGCTGACCTGTTTCAATCGGGTCTATCGGCCTCTACCATTAGAGTTAATTTGGCTGCAATTTCTAATTTTCATGAGGGTGTCCAAGATTCCTCTCTTATGTCCCATAAATTGTGCAAGACCTTCATAAAAGGTGTGAATCATCTGAAGCCACCTTTTAGAGAACCTATTCAACCATGGGATTTCTCATTAGTTCTACAAGCTCTGACAATGGCACCTTTCGAACCAGCCTCCTCTTGCGACCTCAAGTATTTGTCATGGGAGACCTTGTTTTTGGTCGCTATTACTTCTGCCAGACGTATTTCTGAACTTCAAGCTTTATGTATCAAGAGTCCATACTTGATTTATCATAGATAGAATGTCTCTGAGAACTGCCTAAAGTGATCTCTGAAATGTCCATTAATCAAGCCATTGAATTGCCAGTTTTCTTTCCCAATCATTCAAACAGAGGAGAGTATTGCCTACATACCCTAGATATACACAGACAAATCAGTTTTTACTTAAACAGGACTAAACCCTTTCGTAAATCTGGCCAATTATTGTTGGCATTTTCTGGACCTAGGTTAGGATCTGCTGTTGCTAAGGTCACATTAGCAAGATGGTTGAAGGACTGTGTGACCTTTATTTACACACAACGTAATATCTCGTTGCTTACTACCATGAAAGCTCATTCAACAAGGTCGGTGGCAACCTCTGCTGCCTTCCATGCCAGAGCTTCTTTACATGACATCTGTGCAGCTGCAACTTGGGCTACGCCTCATACCTTCATCAATCATTACAAATTGGATTTGGCCTCCAGGGGAAGAGCATCTTTCGGTTCTATAGTGCTCAGGAATGCCCTTCCATGTGAGCCTCCCAGGAATAGAGGTAGCTGGGGACTCTGTCCCATGCGTAAGGAATGAACGAGGATTAACAATATCAGATAAAGAAGGTATGTCTTACCATAATGTTCCATCTGTATTGTTCATCCTTGTTCAGTCATTATAACCCTCCCTCCTTCCCCCTCCTGTGGTTTCCAGTGGATCTCACCATCCGGTTCTCTTAGGTTATTTGACCAGAGGTAGCCTCTACCTTCTTTCACTTGCAAACTCAATCTGAGGTAACAGGGAGAGGGAGATTGTGGGTAAGTGTTTATCTCGAGAGCTTGAAGCTGACGCGAGCTTGTAAAGTGGCCGGCTCGGTTCCGATACCCATGCGTAATGACTGAACAAGGATCAAGCAATACAAATGGAATGTTATGGTAAGACATAACTTCTTTTTCTGTCTGCGAGTCGTTCATTCTCCAAGACTCTTCGGAGCAGACTTTCTTCCCTCACAATATATCCAGAGAATCAGCACTTGAAAATTCTGGTGAAAAGCCTGATGGAGAGTTCCCGCAGCCCAACGACTGAGTCTACCATGAAGCAGAAGGCCAAAAGGCCTAAGCCCGAGACTTCAGCTGCGAATCTACTTGCGGAGATGCATTCTGCTTTAGATCTGGATCCTCAAGCTGAGTATATTTTACAGGCCATCTTCGCACTGGATGCCAACATGTCCAGAGAGGCTTCTCTGACATCCAGGTACAGATGTCCAAGGGGAACCAAGGCACATTCTGTCAGGAGGCCCTAGGGGAATCGCACAAATCTTTGTGAGGGAAGAAATCTATTTGGATTTACTTGAATGCAGGCCTATGTCCGAACCCCCAACTTGACATTGGATGGACATACCAGCTAAGAAAAAGCAGAAAACTAAGCATCCATCCCCTCTTCTAGGCTCTCAGAGTTGCAAAATTTTGCCCAAGGATTATTCAAGGCCTAGGTTTCCTTTAGGCCTGGATCCCCTGCTCCTCCTCTCTCTCCTGCACCCCCCCAAAAAAATGGGTCAGACAGCCTACTTCAGTGGAAGAACTTTCTTCAGATGATGGTGACTCATCACAAATTCCTTCACCATTAGTCTATGCTTCTCAGAGGAATACTCTAATGGGATGGACTCCCCTATGGAGGAAATCTAATTTGGGAAAGCCCTTTTAAAAATGAGAGATCACTTAAAGTGGGACAGCACTCAAATGTCAGATGCTCAAAAGAGGTACTACGACCTCCTCCAGGTGGAAATCTCCCAGCCCTTCAGCTATTCCACTGGTTATCCCTGCCTTTCTGGATGTCTTTGCTTCCACGTCCCTACACCCTGACTCTCACCCTTTGGCTCCTTAGGAGTCGGACACATACTATAATGTCCCTCAAGACAGCAGTTTCCTTGTTAAGGTCCCTATTGCGGACCTCTCAGTCATCTCTGTGGCCTCAGACAATGCTTTGAGGTCCCTTCCTTCCACTTCTCTCCATTCTTGTGACAAAGATAGTAGGCAACTAGAGAGGTTGAGGAAGAAAATATACACTTCAGCTACCCTAGCCTTTAGGGCTTTAAACTATCAAACTCATGACTAGGTTTTCCTTGGAACTTGCGTCAAAACATTGTTTGATATGCCTGATTTAGAAAACAAGGCCTTGGCCTCTTCCCAAATTGCTGCATCCTCCCAGGTGGCCCATCACTCAATAGCTGTGATGCTCCTGAGGCTACTTCTAGGGCTGCAGTTTCTGCCTCTTTGTTGAGAAGGTTTGCATGGTTAAGGCTTCAATCCTCCCTGAGGACATCAAGGTGAAGTTCATGGATGCTCCCCTTGACAATTCTGCTTTATTTGGTAAGGCTTCAGCTGTTTTCTTCAAATCACTGCAGGAAAAGAGCAAAGGTTAAACACACACATCCTGGGTCTCTCCAGTCCCAAAATTTCCACAGGAGCTACCCTTACAAACACGTATTTGCCTGCAGGCAAACCCACCCCTCCCAATCCAAGCCCTCCAAGGGAAGTAAGAAACCTTATCACTACTCCGCTTCCCCCTCTTTCCACCCAACTACGCAGCCTTTTCCTGACAAAGCAGGTTCTTCCTGACTCTTCAGGACTCCCTTGCTCTACCCCTCTTTCACTACGCCTATTCATATCCCTTACAGGATGGGAATCCATTACATAAGATGCCTGGGTTTTGAAAATCATAAAACACTGATAATGTTCTTTGTGTTTCACTGTTGCAGTCATCACATTTGGGTTATCTGCTTGCAGTAGCCCTCAGTCGGCCTGATTATCAAAGTCTTGGGTCCTGCGTCGGTTGCTGTCTCATCTTCCGTGATGTCAGGTAGTCAGGGGTATAAAGCATGCAGCTGACGCCATTACTTCAGTCTTTCTTGCCGTGCGGTGCCCGAAGCAGAAGCAGTTCGCAAGTGCCGGTCGGCCGACTCCTGAAATTTTCGTTTTCGAGTATCATAGCCAAAGTCTTCAACTAAAGCTAAGTACCCAGAAACGTTTTCTTGCTCTAAACCGATGTCAGTAAAAGTCAATAATTGTATTTCTTGTGGAAAGCAAATACCTCATAAAGATTTTCGTTCTTACTATATTCCTTGCCTAGGCCCTAACCACGATGTATCTCGCTGTCTGTTTTGTGCCTTATTTAAGCAACGAACTATTCGTCATCAGTATATTTACACTTCTAAATATTTTGGCATTCTGTTCAGGTATCCAGATATGTCTTTGGTAAGCCATCCGGCTACCGACATTCCTAAAAAACGCAAAGATAGACAGAGACAGGCCGCCTAGGTCCAAAGCTGCCGACTACGCTTCTCCTAAGCCAGTTGCCAGTTCGCTGATTCTCAGTGAGGCGCTTTCGCAGCCCCTGATACCCGCTACTTCAGATTCGTAGGCCTCTACTGAGACCCATTCAGAGTTTGGTATGCCGCGAGATGCTTCAAACGTGGAACCTGCGTCTCTACCTTGGATGAGTTTGGAGCCGCTGTGCAGGCACTGGCTTCTGAGGGTGTACTCAGGCCTACTGACTTGCATATTAAACTGACGCCATCTTCTTCTTCAAGGGCTGAAACTCGAACCATACCTAGAAAACCGACGCCCAGACCGCATGGTCAGGCCTCTATGCCCAAAAAGCAAATGATAAGAATGACTGAAGACCTTATTACTTTAAATCAGTGGAAGCCAACCTTCCCCCTTCTAAGAGACTTAGGACTAAATTTGCTTATGAGATTTCTGATTAGGATTCTGAAATTTCTGTTTCCTCTGATGACCAGGATTTACCCTTCTCTACCTATGAGGATTCTGATGCAGAGGACTCTATTCCTTCTGCCCACATCCCCCCCCAAGGAGGATTTTTATTTTGGTGAAACCTTGCATACTCTTAGGGAGCATTTTCGCTGGGAAAGCCAGGATTACTCTGATTCTAAAAAGAGGCTTAGGGATTTCTTACTCCTGCCTCAACACAGGCCTTTAGCTATCCCTCCTGTACTAGGCATTGTTGATGATGCCTTTTCGGAATATAGCTTGGCCCCTGACTCTTTACCTCCTGCTACCAGAAAACCTGAAAGATATTACAGGGTTCCTGACTCACAAGTTCCTTTTTAAAAATCCTACTGAGGATCCTGAGACCATTTCACAGGGACCCAAGGGCATTAAGGCTACTACTGCCAAAATCCTACCCCTTCTGATAGAAACTCCAGGGCGCTGGATAGATGGGATAAGAGGGTATACACTTCTGCTACCTTGGCCATTAGGGCCTTAAACTGCCAGTTTCATATGTTAAAGCATCAGCAGCATATTATTGGATTGCTTAAACAGAAAATGATGTTGATTCCTGACTGTGCTGAAAATAAGGATTTACAGAATTTAATGCATTCTGCTGAACAGGTTGGAAAACATACTTTGCAATGTGGTTTTCTTTCACTAGAGGCATCTTGCAGGGCTGCTGTCACTGTACTTAGAAGGCATGCTTGGCTTAATGAGCAATCTTTGCCAGATCATGTTAAAGCTAAATTGCTGGATGCTCCCTTAAATCAGGACTGCCTGTTAGGCAACAAAGCAGAAGTACATAAAAAGATGGAGGAAAAAGCTAAATCTATGCAAACTGTTGAAGATTTCCCACAAGTACAGCCTCCAATATTTAGTAGGCATTGGCCCTCTAAGAATTGGTCCTTTCCTGCCTCTTCCAGGCCTTCTCAGTCCAAATCCAGAACCAGCAGAACACCCAGGCTTCAATCCCAGGCTAAGCACAGGACTAAGCAGTGGGGGGCTCCCACTTCCAAATCGGGGAGTAGTAAGACACCCCACCCCCATGGTAAGCTGTCTGAATAACTTAACTTTAAAACTTCCAAGTACTTCTCAACTGACTGCTCCTTTTGGGGGAAAGATTGCTCTGCAGGCCAAAAACTGGGAACTCATTACCCAGGACAAATGGGTTTTAAAAATAGTTTCCCAAGGATACAGATTTTACTTCAACACGTTACCAACCCCAAACGGTTGGCCAGATCTACACCCAAATCAGTGGGCAGAGGCTCAAAAGCAAGTATTCTCTCTCTCTTAAGCATAAGGTCTATTCAAACTGTACTAGAAGAGGAAAAGGGACAAGACTTTTCCTGGTACCCAGAAAAGACAACTCATGGCGTCCTATCCTGGACCTTTCTATCTTAAACACCTTTTTGGTGATTCCAAAATTCAAGATGATAACTCTTCACCAGTTGCTTCCTATGCTAGGCAAAGATGTCTGGTTAGCAACACTGGATTTAAAGGAAGCCTACTTGCACATCCCAATCAGGGACTCTTGCAGAAGATACCTACACTTCAAAGCAGGCTACATGCACTATCAGTTCTCTGCACTGCCCTTTGGCTTATCTACTGCACCCAGGGTATTCACAAAGTGCCTAGCTCCAGTCATTGCATTTTGCAGGCAAAGAAATATTCAAATATACCCATACCTGGACGATTGTCTAATTGCCAGGACATACTCTTGAATCATCTGGCATTTGTACAAAAGGTGATTGTCTGGGGTACACCATAAACAAAAATAAATCACATCTGGTACCCTGTCAAATTATATTCCTGGGAGCAAGCTTGAACACAACTTCCCAGATGGCTTTCCTCATGCCATAGAAACAAATTAATTTGACAACTTACTTCAAACTAATGGCCGCAAAATCCCTGCTATCTGAAAGGCAAATACTGCAAGCCTTAATTTCATATGCAAGACTGCATATGAGGAAACTGCAGTGGTATCTTAAAAGCCTATGGTGTCAACATTCTCCGGATCAAGAAGCAATGATTCCTATCCTACCTTGCCTATGGTTAGAGTTCCTTTGGTGGGCAGAGGCCTGTCACCAAAACAAGAGACTACCATTCACACTACCCCCTGCCACCCAAACCTTGACAGACGCATCAGACTATGCATGGGGGGCTCACCTGGCAGGGAAGTGCATTCAGGGCAAATGGAACCAAAGTCAAATGCACCGGCATATCAATCAAAAAGAAATGTTAGCTGTACAGAATGCTCTGACAGCCTTCAAGGACCACATTCTTCCAGGACAATTAATGGTAAAGACGGACAGCACCACTGTTATGTGGTACATAAACAAACAGTGGGGTACCCATTCTTACCCCCTCTGCAAACTAGCCATGGCTCTGTGGAACACAGCCTTGAGCCACCAAGTGCATCTACATGATCAGTTCCTGCCAGGAAAACTAAATACACTGGCAGACGAACTAAGCCGAAATCTCATGGACTCACACGAGTGGAAACTGGAACCAACGACTGTTGATAAACAAGTGGGGGAGCCCAGATATAGACCTGTTTGCCTCCCCCCAGGACTACCAATTGGACAAATTCTGCACATGGACTCCCCACGAACAAGCTTGGAAAGTGGACGCTGTGTCCCTTAGCTGGAAAAATCTATCAGTTTATGCCTTTCCTCCTCTGCCTCTCCAAAGTACTACTAAAGATCAAACAGGACAAACCAAGGACGATACTGATTGCACCAGACTGGCCATGCCAGCACTGGTACCCCCTCTTATGCAGTGTGTCGCACCTTGCTCCATGGCACCTGCCTCAGACCCCTACCCTGCCGTCACAGCAGGAGAGCCAGATTCTGCACCCTCAGCTTCAAATCCTGAACGTAGCAGCCTGGCTAATTACCTAATCTCTCTGTTACCATCTCTCGTTAACAAGTGTTGGATGTCATTTCGGAGGTAAGGAGGCCTAGTACTAGAAAATCTTATGCTGAAAAATGGAAAAGATTCTGTGCCTGGAACCAAACTTTAGGGATGGGGCACAGCAACACCCAACGTACCTCAGATTCTTCAATACTTAACTGAGGTGCTTCACAAGGGCCTTTCTTTTTCCTCCATCAAAATTAACCCTCAGCCATTTCAGCTCATTACAACACAGGACCCACCCCTCTTCTCTCGTCCACTGCTCAAGCAGATGTTCTTCATGTTTCACTGTTGCAGTCATTACATTTGGGTTATCTGCTTGCAGTAGCCCTCAGTCGGCCTGATTAACAAAGTCTTGGGTCCTGCCTTTGCTGCTGTCCCTTCTTCCATGACGTCAGGTCGTCAGGGGTATAAAACATGCAGCCGATACCATTACATCAGTCTTTCTTGCCGTGCTGTGCCCGAAGCAGAAGCAGTTCGCAAGTGCCAGTCGGCCGACTTCTGAAATTTTCGTTTGAGTTTCAGAACCAAAGTCTTCAACTTAAGTACCCCGTTGGGGAAACATTTTCTTGCTCCCTACTGATGTCAGTAAAAGTTAATAATTGCATTACTTGTGGAAAGCAAATAC
Source organism: Protopterus annectens (assembly GCF_019279795.1). NCBI lineage: Eukaryota > Metazoa > Chordata > Ceratodontiformes > Protopteridae > Protopterus > Protopterus annectens. The sequence continues at coordinate 1,630,368,695 of NC_056726.1, read as the reverse complement.
CTCATGCTTGGCTCAGTGGCACCTGCCTCAGACTCCTTCCCTGTTGTCTTAGCAGGAGAACCAGATGCTGCACCCTCAGCTGCAAACCCTGAACCTAGCAGCCTGGCTAATTACCTAATCTCTCCTTTATCATCCCTTAGTAAATTGGTGATGGATATCATTTTAGTGGCAAGGAGGCGCAGTACTAGAAAATCTTATGCTGCAAAATGGAAAAGATTCTGTGCCTGGAACCAATCTCCAGGAATGAATGTAGCAGTGCCCAAATTACCTCGGATTCTACAATACTCGACTGAGATGCTTCATAAGGGCTTGTCATTTTCCTCCGTCAAAATTCATGCCTCAGCCATTTCAGCTCATTATGGCACAGAGCCCTCCCCTCTTCTCTCACCCCACTGCTCAAGCAGTTCCTCAAAGAGGTCAAAAATTTAAGGCCACCCAGGAGAGCTCCAACTCCAGCCTGGGATCTTAACTTTGTCTTGGAGAAACTCACTCTTCCTTCTTTCGAGCCAGCTGCTACTGCGGATTTAAAATTTCTATCCTGGAAAACAGCTTTCCTTTTAGTAATCAGTTCTGCAAGAAGGGCATCTGAATTACAGGCCCTTATGGCAGTGGAACCTTTCATCATCTTTCATGCGGACAGGATGTCCTTCAGAACCAATCCCTCCTTCATGCCCAAGGCTCTTAATCAGTCCATTCATTTGCCTACCTTCTTTCCTAACCCACAGAACAAAGGGGAATGGATACTGCACTCTTTAGATGTGCACAAACTGCTTAGATTCTACTTGGACAGGACTAAACCTCAAAGGAAATCTGAAAACCTGCTGGTGGCATTTGCTGCAGGGACCGAGGGGAGGCTATTTCAAAACAAACCATTTCAAAATGGATAGGCCACCTCATTCATTTCTGCTATAAGCACCATGGAAAACCTATCCCACAGGGCATCAGACCCCATTCAACCAGAGCTGCATCTACCTCTACAGCCTTTCTCGGGGGCGCCTTTACTAGGGACCTCCTAGAAGCTGCAACCTGGAGTTCTGTACATACTTTCACCAAGCATTATCATTTGCCAGTTTTCTCTAAATCCAGAGCTGGTTTTGCCACTGCAGTCTTGCAGGGCCTTATAGCTGGTCCTAATTCTATTTAAATTCCTCCTCCTCCCAACCGTAGCTTTGGGAATCTACCCAACTGTAATGACTGCAACAGTGAAACACGACGAACATAGTACAGTTGTGTACACTTACCATAAATGTAGATGTTATGTGATCCTATCTCGCCTACATTCTGACTGTTGGGTTCGGAGCCGATCCCTCGGCTCCGACTCGGCACGCTTATGCCAAAGAGCGAAGTCTCTTATTGGCTAAGCTTACTATATCCCAGGATGCACCACTACCAGTCCCCCAGATCTCGTTTGCCGCTAACTAGCAAAGACGTGGTCTCGAGCTGGCTGAGCTAAGTAGTGTCTTTTCACTAACTTTTTCTGTCAGAAATTTGCTAATTCTTTAACAAAAAGCTGTTTTAACAGCTACTCTGTGCTTGTGTGTGTTTTGAAAACTTTTTGTGGAAAATTTGTGTGTGATTGGTGTTTGTTCTGGTTACAGGCTCCTTTCATCCGTAGGGCCTTTCCTGTTGGTTAATCCCTTTTGAACCTTAGGGGTTCTTGGATTCCTTTATATATTTATTCACTGTTGTATGTCTTCAGTTGGCCTTTATTTTAATTGCGGGCTATCATTGTGAACGGCAAGTTAATCTTTGTAGGGTCAGTCTATTCCAACAAAGTTTTGTCTGTGAGAGAGTTACTCAGTTTTACTTATAATGTCTCAGGCTCCTAGGCCTTCGGGCTTCAAGAAATGCACTAAATGTAGTTTTAAAATGTCTATCACGGATGACCACTCTCTCTGTGTATATTGTTTGGGCCAAACATTTGCAGGAGTCCTGCAGCGTGTGTCACGCTTTTTCCTCGAGGGTCCTCCAAGAGAGGAAAAATAAGCTTATATTGAAAGGCCTTATAAAACCCTCTTTTGAAGAAGCTTTAGCATCCTCTCCTTCTCCTGCTAAAAAGAAAAGGGCGTCGGCTCCGACCAGTCCGTCGGACCCGACCGCCAAAAGACATAGGCAGACTTCTCCTTCGGCTCCAAGGACTTCGGAGCCGAGGGCGGAACGGTCTGCCTCGATGACTCCAGTCTCGACTCCTCTGGCTTCGGAGCCGATGGCTGGGGCATCGAGAGGCGGGTCACCTTCATCGGCTCCACTGGTCTCGGAGCCGATGAAGGTTGTCCGCTCAGACACTTCCTCCTCGGCGCCTAAGTCCTCCTCGGCACCGATTGAAACTGGTTTTGGTATTCCTTCGGCGCCGATAGTTATCGAGTCGCCTCGGAGCCGGTCCCCTAGCCCCTTGGGGCTGTTGGAGAGGCCATCTCGAACCCGTTCAGTCTCCTCTAGGTCATCGAGGATGTCAGATTCGGACATAGACAGGGTGCTCCAAAGACTGTTCCAGTCCCCAGTCTTTCAAAAATTTGTTTCGGCTCCGACCCAATTGGCTTCGGAGCCGATAGCCCATTCCATTGCCATTCCTCCTCCGACCGCTTCGGCTCCGTCGGAGCAGATGCTGTTGGAGCGGTGGAGATCCTAGGGTCGGCTGCGACCCTTACTCCAACCGTGGCCTTCGGGTCCGAGTTTGGCACGCGGACTTCTTCGGCCGGACCCGGGGGTTACGTTTGGGACCTATGCTGTCGGTTCGAGCCTCCCTCTCGGTGCCCGGCTGCGGGACTTCCGTCTGCTATCATGGCTCCGGGGACCGGACACTCCCAAGATTCTGGGGTCCGGCTTTCAGAGCTATGAGGAGTGCCTTGGCCAAGTCTTCTTCGGCCATCTCACGGCTTTACCGGCACCTTCCTGGGTGTGGAGACTGGGTCTTTGGCAGTTCCCTGTCCCTAGGCAGCGGAGCCCGGGGCCTGAGGTTACCCCACTGGGGTTCCCCTCCTCCTGAGGGTTCTTCGGAGTTGTCTTCGAGGAGCCCCAAGGAAGAGATTGTGCAAGAGGAAGCACGTGGACTCCCGAGTCTCTTACATCGGACACTGATCTTGATGATGCGGAGGGGTCCCCAAAGTCGTCCTCGGATGATGTCTCATTCTCAGACATTTTAGAGATCCTTAAGCATCGAGGCGGCTGGATATCCAAACCCCCCTCTGCTGATGAGTCAGTGCTTCTCAAGGCCTTTGGGGCTCAGCCCTCCGCCTCCTGGGTGTCTCCGCCCTTCGACGAGCTCCTGGATTTGGTTTGTCGGAGGGCGTGGGAACATCCAGATACTGTGGAACCAGTGCCTTCTCGCCCTAACAAATTTTTGTCTGCCCCACCCGAGAAGGAGTTCTTGACAAAAGGCATGGCTGTAGATGCCATGGTGGTGGCATCTGCTACACAACAGGACGTGGCAGAGGCTTCAACGTCCGTCCATCCTCCTAATAAGGAGTCTAGGAGCATGGACGTGCGGAAGCGCACCCTGACTTCAGCGGCCTTTACACTAAGGTCCCTGAATTATTTGGCACATTTTACCAGGCTACAGAGGGATCTGGTCAAGGAGCTGTCAGATTCCCTCTCAGGTAACCTACCTGAGCAGCTAGCCCAGTCGGTTAGCTCTCAGTTGGCTTCAACGTCCGTCCATCCTCCTAATAAGGAGTCTAGGAGCATGGACCTGCAGGAAGCGACCCTGACTTCAGCGGCCTTTACACTAAGGTCCCTGAATTATTTGGCACATTTTACCAGGCTACAGAGGGATCTGGTCAAGGAGCTGTCAGATTCCCTCTCAGGTAACCTACCTGAGCAGCTAGCCCAGTCGGTTAGCTCTCAGTTGGCTATCCTTACCTCGATTTCTAACTCGTCCATGAGGCTCATTTCATATGCGGCCGAAGGGGCGGGCAGAGCGGCAGGCACAGGCGTGGCTCTACGGAGACAAGCCTGGCTCCGTTTGTCATTTTATGGAGGCCTTCAAGTCTTCCTTCGCCGCTCCCTTTGATGGGTCCTCTTTGTTTGGACCTAAGGTTAAAGACACTCTTACCGCTGTGAGCAAGAGGGAAAAACTTTATCTGCCGTAGGTGCCGTTATTCCACTCCCTTTCGGCCTTATCCCAAGGCTAAAGGAGGAGGGAAGATGTGGTTCCGCAAATCACGTAAGTTTTTCCTCAACAGCAGGAAGATTCCCCTTCCAGAGGCAGAGGACGGGAAATTTTTCTGGGAGACGCCGTCCCAGAGGCGGCAGAGGGCCCGCAATTCTGGAGACCGCGAGTCCTTTCGTGGCTCTTCAGCCTCCCACACTTCATGAGGGATTGCCCGGCTGTGCTGCTCGGAGCCAGTCGGGTGCCGTTGCCAAGCACCTAAAAGCCTGGGAGTCTATCACTCAGGACAGATGGGTGCTTCGGATTATTGCCGGAGGTTACACCATTCCCTTCACACACTCACCCCACCGTCCAAAAATCCCGGACCCACCACCCAGTCAAAGGGAAATTGCAGCCGTAGAAGCTTCAAAGCTGCTAGAAAAGGAGTCATCCAACCGGTCCCCACAGACCAGATCGGATCCGGAAATTACTCAAGGTTCTTTTAGTGCCAAAAGACAGGGGACCTGAGACCAATATTGGATCTCAGCAAACTAAACCAGTCCGTCATGAAGTCCAAATTCGAATGGTCACTTTACAATCCATTCTCCCATTGTTGGAGAAGGATGTTTGGATGTGCTCCATAGATCTCAAGGACGCCTATTATCACATACCGATACATCAGGCGTCCAGGAGGTATCTGCGCTTCAGCCTGGGAGGCGGTCATTTCCAATTTTGTGGACTGGCCTTTGGTCTCACCACAGCCCCAGGGTGTTCACCAAGTGTTTGGCAGTAGTGACTGCTCACCTGAGGAGTCTTGGATTCCAAGTGTTTCCCTATCTGGACGACTGGCTCCTGACTGCCACCACCAGGCATCTACTAATAGACAACCTCAAAGCCACCATCTCCTGGTTGCTACCCTGGGAATTACATTCAATTGGTCAAAGTCTGTCTTGCTGCCCTCTCAACGCATAAGATTCATAGGAGCAGAGATAGACTCAAAATTGATGCGTCTTTCTTCCTACCGAAAGGATTCAAACTTTACAAGGTCAAGTTCAAGCCCTGCTTCCAAGATCCAAAGCCCCAGCCAGGATGGTCCTGCAACTTTTAGGTTCGATGTCTGCCACGGTTCTCCTAGTTCCACTGGCAAGATTGCACATGAGGATTCTTCAGTGGCTGTTATCGACACAATGGTCCTTTCAGAATCTCCCCCTCAATCACCCCATTCTGATTACAGAAACGTGCAAACGGGACCTCCGCTGGTGGCTTCAGCCATCCAATCTGAATCAGGGAAGACCTTTTGTTATCCCCCCTCCGGCGGCCACCCTGACGACGGATGCCTCCCAGACAGGGTGGGGAGGCATTGTCTGGGCAGGTTAGTTCAGGGTTCCTGGCTTCCAGACGAAACCTTTCTCCATATCAATGTATTGGAAATGAGGGCTGTACTTCTGTCCCTACAGGCCCTCCACAAGTTTCTCCCTCAAGGCATTATTGCTATCCACACAGACAACATGTCGGTGGTCTGGTATCTAAACAAACAAGGAGGGACCAAATCTTACCCCCTTTGCAGAGAGGCCATGAGGGTGTGGGAATGGGCTGTAGCTACCAACCGTTTCTTGATAGCGACCCACATTCCAGGGAAATCCAATATATTGGCAGACAGATTAAGCAGGACGATTCTCTCTCCTCACGAGTGGTCCCTGAACGAAACAGTAGCAGCTCAGGTTTTCAGAAGATGGGGGACCCCGTGCTGCGGCCTGTTTGCAACACCTCAAAACACAAAGTGCAAGAGGTTCTTCTCCTTGACTCCGCGTCAGGGGGAGGCAGCTACGGATGCTCTAGCCCAACCTTGGCCAACAGGACTACTTTATGCCTTTCCTCCGGTCCCACTTCTCCCCAAAATCATCCAGAAAGCTTCTCAATTGGGGTCCACAATGATACTAATTGCTCCGCACTGGCCTCGTCAGGTATGGTTCCCCTACCTAAAGAAACATGCTGTGGATGATCCTTGGTTTTTGGATCTAACTCCGGATCTGCTGATTCATCAGTCGGGACGACAACACCAGTCCCTTCACACTTTGAAATTGACAGCTTGGCTCCTCCACTTCCGACTTTAGTCAGAAATCACACCTTAGACCGAGAAGTTATTCACATTTTATCTTGACCCACAAACCCACCACTAAGAAATTGTACCTCAGTAAGTGGAAGAGGTTTGCTATCTGGGCTCAACTCAGGGCTTAGACCCTATCACTGCCCGATACCAGAGGTTTTGAAATTTTTAACATCCTTGTTTAATCAAGGATCTTCAGTCTCTACTATTAAAGTCCAACTAGCAGCTATCTCCAAATTTCACGAATACATGGATCCACCGTTGATGAGCAGCAGATTATGCAAAACTTTCATTAAAGGTGCTGGGCTGTTAAGACCCCCAGTTTTTCATCCTGCGCCTCCGTGGGATCTTGATTTGGTACCGTGCCTTAACATCTTCCCCTTTCGAACCGGCTGCTACATGTGAGTTAAGATATCTGTCTTGGAAAACTGCCTTCTTAGTTGCAATTACCTCTGCAAGAAGAGTTTCAGAGCTTCAAGCCCTATCTATCAAACCACCGTACTTGATTTTTCACAAGGATAGAGTATCACGTAGGCCTAACCCATCTTTTGTTCCAAAGGTTTGTTCTAATCTCTGTCTCCAACAATCTCTAGAGCTACCAGTTTTCTTTCCAAAATTCTCCAAGCGGAATACACCCTCCATAAATTGGATGTTCACAGGCAATTGCGCTTCTATCTAGACAGGACTCAACAAATTCGAAAATCAGACCAGTTGTTTGTGTCCTTTTCAAATAATAAATTGGGTAAAACCATCACTAAAGCTACTATCTCCAAATGGATTAGAGATTGCATAACTCAGGCTTATTCCTCTTCAAATAAGCAACTTACAACATCTATCAAAGCTCACTCTACCAGAGCTATGGCTACTTCTATTACTTTTCATTCCAAGCTCGCTATTTCTGAGATTTGTGCTGCGGCTACTTGGTCCAACCCACACACTTTCATTTCCCACTATAAATTGGATGTGGCATCTAAAGGGCGAGCATCATTTGGTTCCACGGTACTCAGGAGTGTTTTCCAGTGAGCCACCCAGGATTCAGGTGCTAGGGACGCTGTCCCATCAGTCAGAATGTAGGCGAAATAGGATCACATAACATCTTTTAGTTATGTACTCACCATAACTTCAGATGTTTGGGATCCATCTCGCCTACATTCCTAATACCCACCCTCATTCCCCCTGCCTTGGAGATCAGAAGAGATTGAACGGTTTTGAGTTCTACTGTTTATCTTGTTTCATCTGACGATGTTATATAAGCAGCATGTGTGTCTGTGTATGTATGCGGACAAACTAGATCTGGGGGACTGGTAGTGGTGCATCCTGGGATATAATAAGCTCAGCTAATAAGAGACTTCGCTCTTTGGCATAAGCGTGCCGAGTCGGAGCCGAGGGATCGGCTCCGAACCCATCAGTCAGAATGTAGGCGAGATGGATCCCAAACATCTGAAGTTATGGTGAGTACATAACTAAAAGATTTTCGAGTGTATTCACTGTTGCAGTCCTGGTTACCCTCCCTCCAGCCCCCTTTCTTCTTTTGGCTATATCTCTGCTCTCATTTACTATGCTCTAAAAGATTTTTGGTGTATTTGCTTTTTTGTTGGAGGTATACCCTTGTGTATGTGTGGGAGTATATATATTTAATTGCTTCCCATTAAGGGGGTACCTAACATATGGTACAAGAAAAACTGATGTAATGGCGTTGGCTGCATGCTGTATACCCCTGATTACCTGACGTCACTGAAGAGGAGACTGCAACCGACGCAGGACCCAAGTCTTTGATAATCAGGCCGACTGAGGGCTACTGCAAGCAGATAACTCAAATGTAATGACTACAACAGTCAATGCACTCGAACATCTACATTTATGGTAAGTGTACACAACTGTACTTTTCATGGCATGGCACACTGTGCCTCCCTTCAGGTGTATCCCACAACCACTTGCAGAATTGGTACCCATACACCTCCTCTCCCAAGTATTGGCACACCTGCTAGAACAGGGAACCATACAACCGGTGCCCAAACATCAAAAAGGAACAGACTTCTACTCCTGCATGTTCCTTGTACCCAGAAGGGAAGCCCCCTGGAGACCCATCCTAGATCTTTCCTTCCTCAACACTTTCCTGTAAGTGCCCTCTTTCAAAATGCTCCCATAGACATGAAAGACGCCTACCTGCATGTTTGCATTCATCCCAAGTTCAGGAAATTTCTTCATTTCTCTGTGGCATCCTGGCATTTTCAGTACTCTGCCTTACCGTTTGGTATTTCTACAGCCCTAAGAGTTTTCACAAAATGTTTAGCCCTAGTAGTCGCATTCTGCAGATTCCAAGGCATTCATATTTTCCCTTACCTGGGCGACGACCTGTTTCAGGCGAACACCCCAGAGGAATTTCCAGTCAGCCATTGCCATCCTACAACAACTAGGCTACACAATCAACTTTAGAAAATCTGCCCTCACCCCATCCCAGTATCCTGTCTTTCTGGGGTGCATATTTCAAACGGACAGAATGATGGTGTCTCTTACAAGTCAAAAGACTCATCTCTGCCAGACCTTTTCAGACATCCTCCTGCTGCACCTCTTGTCAGCAAGGCAATTTCTCAGGATCCTTGGACTGATGGCTTCCACCATATCTATGCTGCCTCTGACAAGACTCCATATGATCCAAAAAGAAGACTTCAACCTCCACAGCCATGAGCAGCAAAACACAGTGCAATAAAAACAAACTAAAGATGAAACGAGAATTTTAATAAAAAGGTTAGCACTTCCAAGGAACACCGCTTCCTCAGACCTTAATATACAAGACAACAGACTAAAGCCCTTATCAAGAGAACTGCACCAATCAACACACAGTAAAAACCAACCAATAAAAACACGTATAGCAGGCACACTGTTTAAATATGACATCGAGTGACATCTGCTGTCGGCACACAGAAATCTAAAAACAACCAATAAAAACACATTGTTTCTAAGCTTTCTGTGTGCTGACAGCAAATGTCACTACTGATGTCATTTAAATTGTCTGTGTTTTTATTTGTTGGTTTTTAGACTTCTGCATATTGATTGCTGCAGCTGTCTTGATAAGGGCTGTAGGCTGTCTTGTATTAAGGTCTGAGGAAGTGGTGTTCTGTGAAAGCGCTTGCCATTTTCTTAAAATTCTTGTTTTATTTTTACTTTAGTTTTTTTTATATTCCATGCTTTTTGCTGCTCGTTGCTGTGGTGGTCGAAGTTTTCTTTTTGGATTATTCCAAAAAATGGCACACCAAGAAGAGCAATTGCAATGATAGCAATGTTAAAATCACTCCTTTATTAACATGAACTCTTTCAGCACACTGCGTTTTCGTCACCCGTTACTAGACTTCATCAGGTAACACTTCACCAACTCAGTAGTTCCTCTTATACATAAACCTAAACTTCCTGTCCAAGCAATAGTCTTTCAAGTATTCAATTAAAAAACAGAATAATCAGTTTCATAATACTAAAAACTGTAGTAAATCATAAATTTGTTTGAAATCTATCCTATATAAATAGCTTCTTGCCCCATAAATATTCACTAAAGCTCAAAATGAAATAATCTGAGAAATAAAAACTTAAACGTGGTAAATAGCACCATCAAGTGGTCTAATCGAAAAATACACTTGTTATTAAGAAAGTAAAAAAAAGTCACCTAAAAGTACATATAAATCTGTCTAAAAAGCATAGTAATGCCAAACTCTATTATAAAACATGTAAAAAGTATGTTAAAAATGTAAATGAATCTAATATGTTGTAAACAATTTTACATGCATGCTTAACTAATTCAAGGATATATTTAGAACTCCTGCTCTCATCCTAAGCACCAGGGCTATACTTATATTTTCATTTAGGCCAGGGAAAGTACTACCATCGAAGCTTATTTGCCAAAATAGCTCTCTATTCCAACCTAGTCTCCCAAGGCCCACCCCTCACATCCACTGATACCTTCTCGATAACAAAGGAGGAGAACTTGACCCCTGTGCAAAGCTTAGAATGCTTGTATAATACATTTCTTTCATTTTGTGTCTTAATATCATAGAGATGCCCGTAAACATGTCGTCTTAGTTTTCACCCAGTTTTACCAATATAAAACGCCTCGCATAGTTCACAGGTAGCCAAATTTATCACCCCTGAAGTGTTACAGTTATTAAAAGTTTTTCCCCTTTATTTATCTATCCTACTACTAATAAACTCTATTTCACAATTCATTATGTGGGAACACTGGGAACATGCCCCACATTTTTATGTGCCCTTCCTTTTCTTATTAGATCTAGCATCAGGACCCCTGGTACGTTCCAGCAGTTCTTTTGTGTTCCGAATTTTCCTAAAAGTGATTTTTAATGGCTCTTGCTTAATAATCTAATCTGTCAGTTCGAATTTCTCCCATTCTTTTTGGGATAACCCCTTTTACCACTGGCGGTCCCCATTAAATTCCATAACAAAGGCCCGCTCAAAATTATTTTACTATACCAAATTCTTAACTGGGTTTAACTGCAGGGCCCCTTTACCTAGTAGTGGAAAAAATCTGTTGTTTCTTCCCCTCTTAACCTCTGTCCAAATATTGCGTATTAAATTTGAGGGGTAACCTCTTTCCAAAAATAATTTTTCTAATCTGTCACATTCTCTGTCAAAGTCTCCATCATTAGAAGTCATTCTACTTGCTCATGTATGTTTGTGTCTTCGGCTTTTCCCGTTTAGGGGTGGCCACAGTGGAACTCCGGTCCGCTAATGATTGTAAGTCGATTTTTATGGTGCCGAGTTGCCAGCCCGACACCCAACCTTCAGAGAAGGCACGCCCATTCACACATGTCTTTTGGAGGCCACTCTACTGCGGGGAGGACATGCAGACTCCACACAGAAGGTACTCCAGCCATGAATTGAACAGGAGAACCTCTTTCTGTGAGGCAACAATGCTACCGCTGTACCACCCCGGCTTCTACTTGCTTGTATATACTGCCCCTTAATGATACTTTTTTTCTGATAAATCGGGTGGGCGCTTTTATAATGCAAATATGAACTGGAAAAAGTTTCCTTCATGTATATCTTTGATTTCAACCCTGAATCAATTTTTCTGGATAGTAACATCCAAGTAATTTTGTCCCTAGAGGTATTATAGGTAAATTTCAAAAATCCTGTAGTAATCTCCATATAATTCATAAATTCACTTAGCTTACTTTCCATATAATATTTGGAAGGACAACGTGGTCGTGAGAACACTGGAAACTTAATGGAATGTGGTTTTAATGCTAGAAGCATCTCTGGAGGGACTCTATCGGAATCCTAAGAATCTTTTCACCTTTTAACGACGAACGTCTGAATTCTAGACAAACAGACGAAGAGGGTGCCAGTCAGAGTGGAATACATCGAGGTGACTGAGCAATTTTTCTAATGCTGAACCAGCTATTGACTTTAACACATGGTTAAAAGACAAACACAAGTTGACATTTAAAGCCTCTGATGCCCCTAATATATAGACAGTGCTGAGATTGACACTTTTAGCAATAGTTTGGTTAAACTGAATGATTTAATGGCTAAAATATAAAGCCTTAATCATTGATAATGACTATTGAAATTGAATGTCTTCATTTGGGGATTGTCCCCAAAGGTTTGAGGGTTTGCAAATACGCAAATAATGTGGAAGCTGGCTTTGAATTTCACAAGGATTTACTGGAGATATTTAACAAATGTGGTTTGGATATTGTCAGTTATTAGACAGAAGTTAATGGTTAGTTTACATCAAGAAATTGAGGTGGTAAATAAGCACATAGTTAATGATTTATTTTATTTAACATTTGTTGACCAGGAAAGTCAGCCTAGGACAGAGCCTATTTTCAGCGGAGGCCTGGGGAGAAACTCTTCAAACATGTGTCTTTAGAGTGTGGGAGGAAACCCACGCGAACGCAGGGAGAGCATTGCAAACTCCGCACTGAAGGCACCCCAGCCGAGAATTGAACCGGAGAACCTCTTGCTGTGAGGTGACAATTTTAACCGCTGCACCACTGCATTTAACGTTTACTATAGATACTGAAAAGGAGAAATATTACCAAATAAGAAATAAAATTGATGAAAAGTGTGTGTTAAACATTAGAAGGACAACAAATTAGAAAGGGACATTTTGGAATATAAAGGGAAACAAAGCTGCTCTATGTCTAAAGCAAAAGGAAAGGAGAGGGTAGATTTTAGAAGTGATTTTAGTGGAGGAATGGGGGAAAAATAAAAACACCTTTAAGAACGCTGTATTTAATAACACTTTACCCAACGACAATGAAAGGGGTGAGAATTATTCTAATATGAGTGACCTTTGGAGTACCCCCCACTCCGCAGATCAGAGAGAATAAAGAGCAAGGTTCCTCCCCAGTACAATCAGGATTTTTACCACCAGAGTGGTGGGGGGGTGGGGGATTGTGAGGACGGTGAAGGACTTAACTAAAAATTCAGACAATATTACTAGAGATGGATGTAAGTGTACGTTTAACAACAATTACATTTTTCCTTATAGTAACATTGAAATGACAGATGAGCATTTCAACATTTTTTCTAAGGGTTTTAAATTTATACCAAATAAGAAATGTGATTTGGCAAAACTTATATTGGACCTCAAAATGTTTACAATGAAATTAAATTTGGAAATATTTCAGGGTAACCAAAGAGTTAACAATAATGAAAACCTAAGAAGAAAAAGTGTATTTAACCCCCCTTTGCACCCCCAATTGTTGAATTTTGAGCGTGTTGTTGAGAAGGAACAAAGGAAAAAATCCCCAAAAATAGATGTGGGTTTAACCTTGACAAGGAAGGGAAGAAAATATTAGATTTTTAGGAACAACAAAAAAGGTAAGGGTGATGAAACCGCATTTTGGGGGGGGGGGCATGGTTGTGTATGATGCCAAAATATTGGATATCTTGGGTAACACCAATACTTATACTAGCGTCTCAAAAAATGAGATCAATATAGCATATAAGAAGATAAATTTGGCCTTAAGTGATGTTTTCATGGAGGGATTAATTGACTTAGAGATTTACAGTTATTTGAAAAATGACAGGCCAAAAATACCTACGATTTTCAGTATCCCTAAAGTACATAAGGATAGTACAACTCCCCCCAAGACCTATAGCATCAGCAGAAGGTTCTAAGACAGCCGCAATAGCAAAATACTTGAACAAAAAATTAAAAGTGCTGTGGGGAAATGAGAGCAAATTTTTAAAGGACTCCTGGGATTTCCTTGCAGGTATTACACCTGAACAATTTAACAAAGATGTGCTTTTTGTTACAATAGATGTCAAATATTTATTCTCAGTGATTCCACACAGAGGGATTAGAATGGTTTGAGGAAGCTCTCGTACAGAAGGGTAAGGAGAGCCATGATGGCTTTCAGGTCTGCCTTCTGTTAATGGAACTGGTGTTAAAAAAAAAAAAAAATTGCATGTTTTTCAGTGGGGAGTTCTTTCAACAAATAAAGGGGGTAGCAATGGAGGCAAACTGTGCTCCCACCTATGCCAGTATTGTATTGGCTACTTGGGGGAAAAAGTTTATTCTCGATTACAAGTTTAAAGCATGTTGCTGTCTTTATAGGAGGTTCCTGGATGATATATGTATATTTAGGGTTGATAATGGTGATGGACAGGTTGACATGAGATCAGACAGGAGTCCCCGTGGACTATGATGTTTGCAGATGACATTGTGATCTGTAGTGAGAGTAGGGAATGGGTGGAGGAGACCCTAGAGAGGTGGAAATACATGCTCTAGAGAGAAGAGGAATGAAGGTCAGCAGGACTAAGAATATAGATGTGTGAATGAGAGGGAGGATAGAGGAATGGTGAGGATGCAAGGAGTAGAGGTGGCGAAGGTGGATGAGTTTAAATACTTGGGATCAACAGTTCAGAGTAATGGTGAGTGTGGAAGAGAGGTGAAGAAGCGTGTACAGGCAGGATGGAGTGGGTGGAGAAGAGTGTCAGGAGTGATTTGTGACAGATGAGTACCAGTAAGAGTGAAAGGGAAGGTCTACAAGAGGGTAGAGGGACCAGCTATGTTATATGGGTTGGAGACAGTGGCAATGACAAAAAGGCAGGGGTCAGAGCTGGATGTGGCAGAGTTAAAGATGTTAAGATTTGCACTGGGTGTGACAAGGGTGGACAGGATTAGGAATAAATATATTAGAGGATCATCCCTGGATACAAAGCCAGAGAGGCAAGGTTACGTTGGTTTGGACGTGTGCTGAGGAGTATATTGGGGAAAAAGATGCTAAGGATGCAGCTGCCAGGTAATAGGAAAAGAGGAAGGCCTAAGATAAGGCTTATGGATATGGTGAGAGAGGACATGCAGATGATTGGTGTGACAGAGCAAGATGCAGAGGACAGGAAGAAATGGAAACAGATGATCTGCTGTGGTGACCCCTAACGGGAGCAGCCGAAAGAAGAAGGGTTGATACAGAAAGTAAGCCAAGTGAATTTATGAATTATATGGAGATTACTACAGGATTTCTGAAATTTACCTATAATACCTCTAGGGACAAAATTAATTATTTGGATGTTATTATCCAAATTGATTCAGTGCTGAAATCAAAGGTATATAAAAGGAAACTTTTTCTAATTCATACTTGCATTATAAAAGCACCCACCCACCTGATTCATCAGAAAAAAGTATCATTAAGGGGCAGTATATACAAGCAAGTAGAATGACTTCTAATGATGGGGACTGTGACACAGAATGTGAGAGAATAGAAAAATTATTTTTATAAAGAGGTTACCCCTCAAATTTAATACGCAACATTTGGACTGAGGTTAAGAAGGGAAGGAACAACAGATTTTTTTCCACTGCTAGGTAAAGGGGCCCTGCAGTTAAACCCAGTTAAGAATGGGGTGAAGGAAATTAATTTTGAGCGGGCCTTTGTTATGGAATTTAATGGGGACAGCTCAGTGGTAAAGGGGGTTATCCAAAAAGAATGGGAGAAATTTGTTGAACTGACAGATTTGATTATTAAGCTAGGGCCATTAAAAAATCACTTTTAGGAAAAGTCAGAACATAAAAGAGCTGTTGGAAGACAGTGGGGGTCCTGGTGTTAGACTAATCAGAAAAGGAAGGACACATTCAAATGTGGGGCCATGTTCCCAGTGTTCCCACATAATGAATTGTGAAAAGGTGTTTGTTAGTAGTAGGAATAGAGAAATAGGGGGGAAAACTTTTAATAATTGTAACACTTCAGGGGAATAAACTTGGCTACCTGTGAACTATGCGAGGCATTTTATATTGGTAAAACTGGGCGTAAACTAAGAAAACGTGTTTACAAGCATCTCTATGATATTAAGACACAAAATGAAAGAAATGCATTATATAAGCATTCTAAGGTTTGCACAAGGGTTAAGATGTTAATCGTGTTTCACTGTTGCAGTCATTACACTTGGGTTATCCTGCTGGGAGGCTACCCGCAATCAGCCTGAATTCCAAAGTCCTGGTCCGGCGTCTGTCACTGTCGCCTCTTCCCTGACGTCAGTGCGCCAGGGGTATACAAGATGCAGTCAACGCCATTTTCTTCAGTCTTTCTTGCCGCGCGGTGCCCGAAGCAAAAGCAGTTCGCAAGTGCCGGTCGGCCGACTCCTGAGATTTTCGAAATTGAATTTCAGATCCGAAGTCTTCAATAAAGCTAAGTACCCCGTTGGGGAAACTTTCTTGCTCCAGACTGATGTCAGTAAAAGTTAACAATTGTATTTCTTGTGGGAAGCAAATACCTCATAAGGATTTTCAGTCTTACTGTATTCCTTGCCTAGGCCCTGACCACGACATTGCTAGTTGTCGGTTTTGTGCTAGATTCAACCAACGCACTATTAAGCGTCGGTTTGATTTTGCTTTACATTACTTTGGCCGAAGGTTTAACTACATAATGCCGTTGGAACAACCGACGACCGGAATTCATAAAAAAACGCAAAGACAAAGAAAAGGACAGGCATCCGAGGTCCAAAACCGACGAAGCCTCTTCTAGGCCAGTCGCCGGTTCTCAGTGAGACGCTTTTGCAGCCCCTGACACCCGCTACCTCAGAGCCACAGGCTGCCTCCGACCCCCACGTGGAGACAACTAGGCCTCTGGAAACTCCAAGGTATTGGGCCTATGGAAACTATTCCCCCAGATGGGTCCGGAGCCGCTGAGCAGGCATCTGCTTCTGAGGGTGTTTTCAGACCTACACAGCTTACTGTCAAGTCCACTTTAGCAGCCAAGGCAAAGTCTAAAACACCATTAAAGACAAAGAAACAAGTACAGCATTCTCCTGGACAGTCATCCATGCCAAAGAAACAGATGCTTAAAATGGCCGAGGATCTAATTACTTTGATCAGGGGTACCCATCCCCCTCTTGATAAAAGGCCTAGGCAAGACGCTGACTATGACTCTTCTGACCAGGTCTCTATTTCCTCTGATTCTTCTTCAGAACAGGGATAGTCTCTTCCTCCCTATGAGGACTCTGATGCTGAAGAATCTATCCCTTCAGCCTCTCCTCCTGAGGATTACTCATTTGGGGAAACCTTGCACACCATGAGGGAGCATTTCCATTGGGAGAGCCAGGATTATTCAGAATCTAAGAAAAGGCTCAGAGACTTTATTTTACTGCCTCAGCACAGGCCCCTTGCTATCCCCCCTGTACTAGATATTGTTGATTATGTTTTTTCAGAATCCAGTTTGTCGCCTGATTCTTTACCCCCTGCACCAGTCAAGCCAGATGGGTATTTACAGGGTCCTAGACTCTCATAAATTTCTTTATAAAAACCCTGCTGCTGACCCAGAAACAATTTCTCAGGGTCCCAAATGGGTCAAGGCTTCCACTGCAAAAAACCCTGTTCCTTCTGATAGGGATTCTAGAGCACTGGATAGATGGGGGAAAAAGTTTACACTTCTGCTACTTTAGCTGTAAGGGCTTTAAATTGCCAGTTTCACATGCTTAAATATCAACAATACCTAACGTCTTTGCTAAAACAGAAAATGTTTACAAACTCAGAATGTCCTGACAAGGAAATGCAGGATTTATTGCATGCAGCTGAACAAGTGGGAAAGCATACTCGGCAATGTGGTTTTTATTCATTAGAGGCTTCTTGCAGAGCCGCAGTTGCATGCTCTGTCATCCGAAGGCATGCTTGGTTAAAAGAACAAAGTTTACCTGATCATGTTAAAGCAAAATTATTGGATGCTCCATTACAACATGATACTTTGTTTGGTGTTAAGGCAGTAGAGGTGTTAAAGAAAATGGAGGATAAAGCAAAATCAATGCAGACAGTAAAGGATTTCTTACAGGTTCAGCCACCTAGATTTAGCAGGAACTGGCCTTCTAAAAATTGGTCCTTTCCAGTGTCAGACAGGCCACAAAGAGGCAGATCTCAGCCCCAAGGCTCATACAGACCAAAACAATGGGGTGCTTCAGCCCCCAAAGGCGGAAAAGACAAATCTCAACCTTTTAGGAAACAGCCCAAGTACTTACCTTTTGGCATCTCCCTTAGGGGGAAAACTAGCACTATTCTCACAAAATTGGTACAGGATCACCCAGGACAAATGGGTACTGAATATTGTTTCTCAGGGTTACAGGTTCCACTTTCACACCCTACCAAGGCCAAAAGGTATGCCAGACCTGCCACAAAATCAATGGGCAGAGGCACAAAAACAAATTTTTGCTCTCATGGACATGAGAGCTATTCAAAAAGTACCACAGCAAGAACAGGGGCAAGGATTTTACTCAAGACTTTTCTTGGTACCCAGAAAGGACAAAGCCTGGAGACCAGTACTGGACCTGTCAATTCTAAATACTTTCCTAGATGTTCCAAAATTCAAAATGCTGACACTGCAGCAACTTCTACCCATGCTGGGCAAGAAGGCTTGGCTAGTTACTTTGGACCTCAGAGGCATACCTGCATGTCCCAATCAGCCAATCTTGCAGAAGATGCCTCAGATTCATAGCTGGCTCAATGCATTACCAATTCTCTGCACTGCCCTTTGGCTTATCTACTGCGCCCGGGGTCTTCACAAAATGCCTGGCACCAGTAATTGCATTTTGAAGACAAAAAGGAATACAAATATATCCCTACTTGGACGACTGCCTTATTCAAGCAGAGAGCAAGGACATTCTACTAAAGCATCTGGCGTTTGTAAAAAGATTACTAATTTGCCTAGGGTACACAGTAAATGAAAATAAATCAAAACTAGTGCCCTCTCAAGAGATAATATTCCTGGGTGCAAGCTTAAATACAGCTGCCCAGATGGCTTATCTTACGCCAGCCAAGCAAAGGTAACTGACTCATTACTTCCAAATGTTGGCAACAGAGACCCAACTACCTGCAAGAAAAATTCTGCAGGCTTTGGGCTTCATGGCATCCTGCTAATTCCATATGCAAGACTGCATATGAGGAAGCTACAATGGTATCTAAAAAGTGTTTGGACTCAACATTGCCACAGCCTGGAAACAGTAATAACTCTTATTCCCTGCCTGCAGCAGGAGTTTCGATGGTGGGCACTGGCCTGTCACCACAACAAGGGACAGCCTTTCACTTTACCCACAGACAGGCAGACACTAACAACAGATGTATCGGATTATGCCTGGGGTGCACACATGGCAGGAAAGTGTATTCAGGGCATGTGGCCTGCGGACCAAATGCATCTTCACATCAATCAAAAAGTGATGCTAGCTGTACAGAATGCCCTGACAGCCTTCAAGGATCTACTACATCCAGGACAACTATTACTAAAGACGGACAATACTACAGTTATGTGGTACATAAACAAGCAAGGGGGCACACATTCCTACCCCCTCTGCAGGCAAGCCATGACTTTGTGGAACACAGCACTGACCTACCAAGTACATCTACAGACACAATTCCTGCCAGGAAAGAAAAATACTCTGGCAGACGAACTAAGCAGAAACCTCATGGACCCTCACAAGTGGAAACTAAATCCACAGGTCTTCAGTATGATAAGGAAATGGGGATGCCCAGACATGGATCTTTTTGCCTCCCCTCACAAATGCCAACTAGAGATTCTGCACAAGGACTTATCACTCACAAGCATGAAAAGTGGATGCTCTATCATTCAACTGGAAAAACCCTAACAGTTTATGCCTTTCCACCACTGCCTCTCCTTCCCAAGGTGCTACTGAAAGTCAGACAAGAGAAGCCAAAAATGATTGATTGCCCCAGACTGGCCACGCCAGCACTGGTTCCCAATCCTAAAGAGCTTGGCTCAAGGCCCAGCCTGGACTTTACCTCAAATTCATCATCTTCTGACTCAACAAAACAATCAGATCCTGCACAGCCAACTCAGAACCTTAAATCTGGCTGCATGGTGGATAATATAGCCACTCAGAACACATCTCTCTCTAAAGCTGTTATGGATGTCATTTTGGAAGCCAGGAGGCCCAGCACCAGGAAATCTTATGCAGAAAAATGGAAGAGATTCTGTGCTTGGAACCAGGCACAAGGACTTGAACCACTTGTTCCAAATATTTTACAATACCTAACTGAGATGCTGGACAAAGGCCTATCCCTCTCATCGATTAAGATCCATGCCTCTGCCATTTCAGCTCACTACAATACGGAGCCTCCTCTTTTCTCTCATCCACTGCTAAGACAGTACCTCAGAGAGCAAAAAACATAAGACCCTCAAGGAGAGCACCGATACCTACATGGGACCTCAACTTTGTCTTAGAAAGCTCACACTGCCTCCTTTTGAGCTGTCCAATACAGCCGATATAAAATTCCTGTCAAGGAAAACTGCTCTGCTCCTAGCAATAACTTCG
The DNA here is from genome assembly GCF_019279795.1 of Protopterus annectens. NCBI lineage: Eukaryota > Metazoa > Chordata > Ceratodontiformes > Protopteridae > Protopterus > Protopterus annectens. The sequence goes on along the minus strand of NC_056726.1, from coordinate 1,630,348,734 downwards.
GCAAGAAGAGTCTCAGAGTTACAGGCATAGGGCGGCGCAGCGGTTAACGTTGTCGCCTCACAGCAAGAGGTTCTCCGGTTCGATTCTCGGCTGGGGTGCCTTCTGTGTGGAGTTTGCATGTTCTCCCTGTGTTCGCGTGGGTTTCCTCCGGGTACTCCGGTTTCCCACATTCCAAATACATGCATCTGGAGCGTTTCTCCCCGGGCCTCCGCTGAAAACAGGCTCTGTGGAACCTAGTCGGACATTCCCGGTCAACAAATGTTAAATAAAATAAAATAAAATTAATGGCAGTGGAACCTTTTATCATTTTTCATCCGGACAGGGTTTCTCTAAGGACAAATCCAACTTTTATGCCAAAGGTAGTATCCAGTGTGGCTCTTAACCAAACCATTCATTTGCCAACTTTTTATCCAAATCCCCAGAATAAAGGGGAGAGAGACTTCTGCACTCTTTGGACATGGGCAGCTATGCTTCTACTTGGACAAGACAAAAGCTTTCAGAAAAACTGAGCAACTGTTTGTAGCATATGCTGCAGGATCACAAGGAAAGGCTATCTCAAAGACTATTTCAAAATGGATAGGACACTGTATTCGTTTCTGCTATGCACAGCATGACAAGTCAGTGCCTAAAAATATTAGGCCACATTCTACCAGGGCAGCAGCCACTTCAGCAGCCTTTATCAGAGGAGTACCAACCAAGGAAATTTTGGAGTCTGCAACTTGGAGTTCAGTGCACACTTTTACCAAGCATGATCACTTACCTCTTTACTCTAAATCCAGAGCAGGCTTTGCCGCTGCAGTTCTGTAGGGCCTCATAGCCACTCCTAATCCTATTTAGACCCAGCCGCCCAACCTCAGCTTTGGGATTCAACCCAAGTGTAATGACTGCAACAGTGAAACACGATGAACATAGTACAGTTGTGTGCCTACCATAAATGTAGATGTTCGAGTGTATTCACTGTTGCAGTCCAGGTTACCCACCCACCATCCCCCTTTTCTTTGCTGAGACATATCTGTACTTCTCTATTCTGTACACCTATGAGGTGTATTTGCTTGTAGATGAAGGATAGTGTTTATTTTGTGCATGCTTTTTGTAAGCAATGTTTTTAGCCTACCCTTTTGGGGGCACCTGACATCTGGGGCAAGAAAAAAAATGGCGTCGGCTGCATCTTATATACCCCTGGCGCACTGACGTCATGGAAGAGGCGACAGCAACTGACGCTTGACCAGGACTTTGGAATTCAGGCCGACTGCGGGTAGCCTGCCAGCAGGATAACCCAAGTGTAATGACCGCAACAATGAATACACTCTAACATCTCCATTTATGGTAGGTACACAACTGTACTTTCTCCTTCTTTATCGAGAAGGTATCAGTGGATGTGAGGGGTGGGCTTTGCAAGACGAGGTTGGAGCAGAGAGCTATTTTGGTAAATGAGCCTTGATGCTAGTACTTTCCCTGGCCTAAATGAAAATATAAGTATAGCCCTGGTGCTTAGGATGGGAGCAGCGAAGTTATAAATGTATCCCTGAATTAATTGGGTGTTTATCTAAAATTATCTAATTATAACATTCGATTAATTTACATTTTTACATACTTTTTACATGTTTTATAATAAAGTTTGGCATTAAATGCATTTTAGACAGATTTATATGTGCTCTTTAGGTGATTTTTTTTTACACACCTTTATTAACAAGTGTATTTTTCTATTAGACCACTTGATGATGCTATTTACCACATATTTTTTAAGTTTTTATTTCTCAGCTGTTTATGTTAAAACTATTTCATTTTGAGCTTCAGTGAATATTTATAGGTGCAAGAAGCTATTTATATAGAATTGATTTCAAAAGAACATTTTATGATTTTGCTACCTTTTTTGATATTATGAAACTGATTATTCTGGTTTTTAATTGAATAATTGAAAGACTGTATTGATTGGACAGGAAGTTTAGGTTTATGTATAAGAGGTGCTACTGAGTTGGTTAAGTGTTATCTCATGAAGTCTATTAATGAGGGACGAAAACGCAGTGTGCTGGGAGTGTTCATGTTAATAAAGGAGTGATTTTAACATTGCTGTCAGTTGTTGTGATTGCTCTTCTTGGTGTGCCGTTTTTTGGAATTTTATTGGTGGCACTCTGTCTCCTAGTTACTTTTTGGATTATACTTTGCTGTGGATTTGTTCGACCTTTGCCTGCAGGCGTTCCTGTTTCTTGTATTACTCCATATGAGGAAGTTTCAGTGGTTCCTGAAGTTGGTGTAGACATGACATGCCCACCCTCTGGAATTTCAAATTCCCCTCTTGCTTTGCTTAAAGGAGGAGCTTCTGTGGAGAATACAGCAAATGTCCCTCAAACTGGGACTTAACCACCTACTGCCTCAACTCAAGACCTGTACACAGCTGCTTCGGATACAGGCCTGGGGATGGTGTTGAGCTCCCATACTGTACAAGGCCAATGGTCTCCCTCTGTCAGGAAAAAGGATCAAATAAATGTAAAAGAGATGAAGGCATTAGTTCTAGCCCCTCAGTCCTTTCAATACCTTCTTAAACCAGGCCGATTGAGGATCTACACAGAAATTACTGTTCTATGGTATGTGAACAAGCAGGGGGGCACCATATCCTACCTCTTGGGCAGATTAGCTTTAGAGATTTAGCTAGCCCTCCAACTTCAGATTTCTCTGCAGGCTGTCTACTTCCCTTCCAATCAGAAATCAGTGGCAGACTCACTGAGCAGATCCACAACACAGGCCCATGAATGGATGCTTTACAGGGATGTGTTCTTGGGCATAGTCCACCAGTGGGGTATTCTTCAAATAGACTTGTTTGCCTTCCCTCTGAACAGACAACTTCCAAAATTTTGTGTCCGGGATCCTCATCCCCCTCCTTGGAAAGTGGATGCCCTATCAATAATCCCGGAAGGGGTAGTTTCTATATGCATTCCCTCCCCTTCTCATTCAAAAAGTCTTGCTGAAGATTCAGCAGGACAAACCAAAAATCCTGCTGGTGACTCCTATTGGCCAAGATAGCATTGGTTTCCACTTCTCCTGTATCTAGCCAAGGGTAATCATCAAACGTTACCTCACAGGGTGGGCATAATCACATAACACAAGGGCTCCCTCATCCACCCACATTTGGCAACTCTACAGCTAACTCTGTGGGTAATAGAGCCCTGATACCTTCTAAACACCTATTCTCAGAGGATGTACTTCAAGTCCTGCAGGAGGCCAGGGAACCCACTACCAAGAAATCTTGCTTCTCCAAATGGAAAAGATTTTTTTTATATAGTGTCTCTTGTAACCTGGACTCACTAACAGTGGATCTCCCTCTAGTGCTTTCGTACCTGTATGAGTTCCTCAATTCTGGCATAGTGTATACATCTGTAAAAGCACATCTATGAGCCATTTCTGCATGTCTGCCTCCCCCAGTTAGCTTCTAGATTTGAGGTCACAGTTCCTCAAAGGCATCCTCCACATTAGACCTCCCAGCCCTGATGGCTTCTTTCACCTTTTTGATCTTCCACAAAGACAGGATCTCCCTTCGCACCAACCCCACCTTTATGCCCAAAGTAGTTACTGAGCTGTCCTTAAACCAGGCTATACACCGACCAAT
>NC_056726.1:1630285177-1630302677 GCF_019279795.1 Protopterus annectens | reverse complement strand
TGAAGGATGGTGTGAGGTATCTTCAGCTTTATATAACGGCAAACATCTGCTAACAGTAGCCCCCCAGTATAAGATAGATGTCATCTCATAGTGAGGATACTTACAAATGCTGGGGAAAAATAAGCCAGATGGCAGGCACTATGCTGGAGAAAATAAGCCAGATGGCAGGCACTATGCTGGAAAAAATAAGCCAGATGGCAGGCAATCTGTAAATTAATATGCCCAGTTGTATTTTACTACTAAGATGACTATAGACATAGTTGTATTTCCCTGTGTTTATCAGCTTATGAGACATAGTGAAATACCTGTCAGGTCTAACTGTTAAGCTTTGAGGCATGATTTCATGGGAGTTGCATGCTGGCACATGCATTACCATTATTGTTTTTAAATTATAGAATTACAGTGAGAGATTGGAAAGATTTAGCTGTATACATTAGACATAACCTTTTCCCCCTTTCGTAGTTTTCTTTTGAATTGTTTTTGTTCTGTTGACCAAGCGAACTATCATTAACTTTAGCAGTAGGCTATTGAAGAAAGTTTAAGTGCACAGTGACAACTGTTGTATTAATTTTTTTTTTCTTTTTTTCTTTAAGACTGGTCTGAACATTAAAGCAGAGGTGGCTCACATTCCAATTAAGTCTACCAGAAAAGGTCAGTTTTTCTAATACAGTGTATTTGTTTAATGCATTTCTAAATGTTTAGGTAAATCAGGAATGTAATTGTCTTCACGTTCTAAAAAACCTTGACACCTTTCTGTTCTCAGAGCCTAAAGACTGACTAGCCCAGCCAGTGCTGACTGACCTAGAAGAGGTTGTCCATCTACCTTTTGTGCAGTTTTTTCAGCTATTCACATAGACCAGATTTCTACTTCATACGTGTTCCCATAAACCTTCAATGTGTTGTGACAACTTTGTTGATCCGAATTTGGAGGCCTTGTATACTGGGTATCTGTTGGGGTTTCATCTCGTGTAGAACAGCACTTGATAGTACTTTTCTCTGTCCCATACCTGCAGCTGTACGTACCTTTTGTCATCTAAGAGTGCACTCAATATTTTTTAATGGCTTTAGAGCCTAACTTTTCTTTAGAAAATGTCTGTTATTTCCTATCTGAGAAGCTGAAACCTTTAAAGTGTTCCTTTAGCTGCCAGATCCCAATTCAGCCGCACACTGCTCTAATGATTTGTACCATAAGTGATGGTAATTCAACCTGGTCACTCAATGAAGGAGACAGAAAAATTGTATGCCCCTTTCAGTTTCCTTATGATGGCAGCAGTTGCTGTCTAGCAGAGTGGCTGTTAGGATCGTCCCTCACAAGATCACAAGGTGTTACCAGAGTGTAAAGAGAAGATCGAAAAAGGTTGAAGCTAGATGTTGGTCACATCATCTTTCAGTTACTTCTATTTTTGACATAGTCTTGGAGTTCTTGAATATGGCCAATTGATTATTGATTGATCTTGCTGTCTTTAGAGGAAAAAAAATGATGTAAAGATGCAACCCTGTCAGCCATCTGGAGAGAGTGGGTCACATTCTACAGCATATTTGACTCTCCATAGTTGAGCCATTCCTATACCTTTATGGATGGTCCTCGAGTATCCTGATGTAAGTTTTGGTGGTTATACATAGGAGTTAGGGATTCTTATCCCTCCCCTTCCCATATTTTGCACAGGTTGAGGAGAGACACTGGATGCATATGTATCTGCAGAAATTTGTGGGTTTTTCTTCTGGAGTCTCAGTACTGTTTCTGGTGAATGCTTCCCCTGGTTCCATTGTTCGTTCAACCCAACAGATAGTTGAAGAGCTTTGAAAGGTCTAGAAAAGGAGCAAAAGCTACATCTCCTCCTTGTACTGTCAGCCTAACAGGCCATGGTGTTAGGAAATAACACATAAGTTAGCAAATAGGGCAGTGGTCATTTGTACCTTTTTTGCAGTGACTGCGTGAGTGGTGTTGTGTATTGGACAGGGAAATCACCCATATAGTTTTTTACATCCCCAAAGAAATAAGTGTGCTGACAAGCTCCTGGCACCACAGTTTAAGTTCTCACTTCGAGCTGAGGATGTGAGGATACTGTCTCATCAAGGACTTCATAAATTGGATTACCCTGAAGAGTGACTTGTTTACCACTCGGGAATATGTACTTTCATGTTCTGTCTTGGTCAGCAGAGCAAGGGAGAGTTAATGATGATGGATGTATTTCCTCTTTCATGGCATGGGACTTTCCTGCACTTAAACCATGTTTGTTTCCTTCACTCCTTTTCTCACTGTTCCTTCTGCTTAATTATGACTGAAAGAACAAGACCAGTTCTTATGCTGTGGTGACCAAGAAAGGCATAGTTGAAGTTGGTCAGACTTTTAGCTCTGATCCAAGACACTTACATGATTTGGGTCTCACTTACTCATGGTCAGAGTGCAGGTATTGGCTATTTCACCAATTGTGATGAAGGGGACAGGGCTGTGTCGTAGCATCTCTTGGTCAAAAGAGTACCTAAAAGGCTTTCTACATCTGTGCCAACCTTTGAAAAGCTTTTTTAATTCTTGAGATAACTTAAGATCGACGGGCTTTGGCCATCCTGCATTTTTAACCTACTTTCTGTGGCTTCAGAGTTTTGCACTTGGAAAATGCTGTTGCTGGTAGCTGCCCCATCTGTTTCCAAGGATTTTAAGCTTCAAATCCTTACCTGCAGGAAGAGTAACTCATGTTTCCTCATGCAAATGGTGTTAAAATTTCCTTAAACCAGTCCATTCACCTGGTTGTATATATTTTTGCAGTCAAAGAAGCCGTATTGGGGAGGGGCACTTTACACCTTGGATGTGTGCTCAGGTTTTACATGAAGAGTGAGCATAAATTTAAGAAGATTGAAAAATTATTTGACCTCTTTACTTCAGGGTAGGGAGGGGGTGATGTTTTGGCAAACGGACCCTGTCCAAGTGAATTGCCAACTGCACTGTATTTTGCTATCTGGTAATGAACTACTTTTTGCAAAATGCTGTCTTAATTCACCTTGAGATTTGGTTGTTTCTGTTTGCTTCTAAACTTGTTTTTGAGTATATCTGTACTGTAACTTCACTTTTTTTTTTCTCCTTCACCAGGCGTTATCGTTTGGGTTATGATTTTCGTGAGTCGTCCCCCCTTCAGTTCTCAGTGTTACAGGATTTTCTCTTTCTGAGCTTTTGCAACTTGAGCATCCTCTTACTCTGGCCTCCTAAAGAGTTTTACAATTTAGTGCTTTGGAGAATCCACAATTACTGCAATAGAGGGCCGTTGATGTTTGTCTAGAGAAAAACAGCATGTCTAAGGGTCAGCTCCCGGTGTTTTCTCCTGTCTACCCGATGAATCTGGGGATCTTGGGGCAATGCAGCAATTGCCTCATGTACACAGACAACCCTCTCCTCCTACCACCCAACACTACAAGTTGTGAGAGATGCACTTAAATAGCCAAACTGGAAGCAAGCTCTCTTCACCCAAGACTGGACTAGATGGTCAAGAGGAGAAGGTAAATACTTGCACCACACCACACTCCTCACATAGTTCCTCAAAACCTACACCATCAAAACACACACATAGAAACACAAAACACACACCGACATTCGCAAAGGCTTTCAATAAAAATATGCTCAAGCAAGAGACACCTCCAAAGCAGAAACGCAAGCAACCTTCACCCTCCAACACAACCAAATGACACACAGCCCACAAACTCAGTGTGCCACTCAACCACAGCCCATAAAGCAATACAATTTACCCAACACTGTAGTCATAGGTGACTCTATTGTCAGGCACACTGATGTTCCACTCACCAGGCTAAACAAGGAGAAAGTTACTGTCAGCTGCCTGTCGGGTGCCAGGATCCACCACATAACACACGCACTTGGGTCACTCCACAGCAAGTACAAATATGAGACTGTCATTGTCCATGTTAGTGTGAATGACCTGAGACGTACCTCTCTGGACTACATGAAAAGAAACATGGAGGAGCTCTCCGATCTTGCCCAGGCAGGTATGACCCTATCCCTGAGTAGCATCCTGCCATCACCCAGAATGATACCACAGTACAAGGACAAAATGATTGACTTCAGCAATTGGCTAAGCTTCTGGTGTCATTCTAAGGGGGTCCAGTATCTGTCTGCCTGGGATGACATGATAGACACCACGATGCTTTGCCAGAGTTTGCCTGCACCTGTCGCCCTTGAGATTTTGGATAATGGCTAAGGCTTTTGCCACCCCTATAATGCCTTTTTTTAGGCAAGGTTCCAATGACAAATTCACCACTGTAACAGGTACAACCAAGCAAAATCTGAGGGTAATGCTACTCAATGCTTGAAGTCTAAACCTCAGAATGCATTCACTTGAGGCACTCCTTAAAATGGAGAACACTGACATCTGTGCAGTGACAGAGATCTGGTTCAAGGCTCCAGAGAGCACCCCTGCATTACCAGGCTATAATTCATACCACACCTTTCGGCCATGTAACCTGGACCGAAACACTAAAGGCAGAGGTGTGTCCATATTCATTAAGGATATCCACACCTCCATGCTAGTTGCTCAGAATAATGCATCCAAGGTTATCCAAGTGCAACTAACTCTGGGCAAGACCGCAGTCCAAATTGCAACTTGCTACAGATCCCCCACCATGCCCCAGGATTCCCACTTCTCATTTATTGATACACTGGAAAATATTAGGGTACAACCCAACACCCTAATAATGGATGATTTCAACTGCCTCACCATTAATTGGGAACACTACTCGTGTACCAACTCTTTTGCTCAATGTTTTCTGGAATTCATAAATTCCAACTCCTTGGATCAACTTATCCACACCGCCACCAGGGGCAGCAATATACTACACCTGGTCATTACCAACTTGGGCGACCTGTGTTCCACACCAGAGGTCAGTTCCTCTTTGGTCAGATCCGACCACAAGCTAATCACCCTAGACATCCACATCCCACCCCCACCCACCATTAGGGAAACCACTGTAAAAATAATTTCTCCAAAGCCAACTTCATGCTTTGTAAGACAGAATTGGCAAACTTCACGACACCCATGCAGGCGTACAATAGAGATACGACTGCTGAATCCTACACAAATGCACTTTATAAGCACTTACACAAGTGCATGGATCGTGCTATCCTCCAAAAAAGAGGAAGCCAATCTGGTGGTCCCCTGCCATAAACAAACTGTACAACAGAAGAAAGAAACTGTTGCAAAAGAGTAAAATCCCATGATTGGAAGAACTCCCTGGTCAGCCTCAGTAAGAAGCTATGATCCCTCATAAAATCCTCCAAAGCTAGTTAAACAAAATTGTCACTGATTCTAAAGACAACCACAAAGCATTCTATAGCTATGTCAAGAATCTCAATGGCAACACTCAGATCTGCTCTGAGTTACAGCACAATGGCACTAAATATACAGAACCAACTGATATTACCAACATCCTGGCAGGTAGGTTCAGTGCTAACTTTACCCCCCCCCCCACCCACCCACACTCTCCAAAGCCAAGAACACAGCATCCATGGGACCTGACAACATCCCAGCCTATGTTATACATGAATTACAGAATGAACTGGCACCCCACCTCAGCACCATGTTCATTCATAGTCTCACTTCAGCCTTTGTGCCCACTGAATGGCGCACAGCGACGGTTATCCCACTCCACAAAGGACCCCGGGAACTACCACCCCATTAGCGAGCCTGGTCTGCAAGGCCATGGAACGTATCATCATGGAAATTGTCAAAGACATTGGTAATCTCTAAACTCTGGACCCCACCCAGTTCAGGTTTGTAAAAGGCAGATCATGTCTCCTAAACCTGATAGACTTCTTTGAAGCAGTCACCAAAGCCGTAGACGAGGGTAAGGTAGTTCACACAGTCTATCTAGATCTCACCAAGGCTTTTGACACCATCCCCCACTCTGGAATCATAGGTAAACTCACTAAACTAGGTATAAATCACTATGTCACAAGACGGGTTGCCAACTGACTCACTGACAGAACCCACACTTTGAAAAGTAGCAGACTCCAAATTCGACTTCAGACCAATGACAAGTACAGGCGAACACAGAAGGTCTTTGGATAACGAAGTTCGCAGATGACTGCAAACTAGGAGCCATAATCAAAACTCCTAAAGTTGTGGACATCGTACAAAAGGGTCTCACTGAGACGGACGCCTGGTGTCAAAACCATGGCCACAAGCTCAATGCCAAAAAGTGCATCATCATCCCCTTTGGTAAAAACTCTGTACCCATGAGCTACCATATAGGTGGTAGTCTACTTAACACCGAAAGTGTGATAAGAGACCTTGGGACACAGGTGGACAGTAGTCTCTTGTTTGACAATCACATCGCCACAATAGTCAGGAAAGCCGTTTACATGGCACACCTTATCAGAAAAAGTTTCTGATCCAGGAAAAAAGAGGCCATTGTTCCCTTCTACTCGTCACTCATTAGACCCATTATAGAGTACAACACCCCTTTTGGTATGTACCTCACAAGGCATGTACAACAACTGGAAAGGCCACAGAAATACCTCACAAAGAGGATTAACAGCCTCAACAGATGCCCTATGCCGACCATTTTAAAAAAACTCCAGCTGTACTCTGTCGCATATCGCCTACTCAGAGGCGATCTCTGTCTAACATACAAATCTATGTCGAACCCAGAGCAGTTGGACATCTCCACTTAAAGAAATCCCAATCCCTTCGAGCTACACGCTCTAAGGACCTAAACTCTGTCACCACAATAAACAGAACATGCTGGAGGGATAGATTCCTGTCCTAGAGACTTCCCATACTCTGGAACAAACTACGTGTCGATATCAAACAAAGCTCCTCATTAGCACTCCCAAGTAAAATCTTGATGAATGGATGAGAAGTAGGAAATTCACCACGGGGATCACCTGTTAAGCCGCGGTGGTGCAGCGGTAACATTGTCGCCTCACAGCAAGAGGTTCTCCCGTTCGATTCTCAGCTGGAGCGCCTTCTGTGTGGAGTCTGCATGTCCTCCCCATGGTAGAGTGGCATTCGAAAGACATGCGTGAATGGGCGTGCCTTCTTTGAAGGCTGGGCATCGGGCTGGCACCTCGGCACCATAAAAATCTACTGCCAATCATTAGCGGACCATAGTTCGCTGTGGCGACCCCTAACTGTGAAAAGCCGAAAGAAAAGCAACAACCACCCCAGGGATCACCTCTGTGGCTCTGCTCGACAGGGGCACAGGAAAATAATTTTCTTGGGTGGCCAAAGCCAGGGTATCTTTTTGGCTAGGCTTATATAAGCCCTAGGGCCAATAGCCTAGCACACTTACCAATGAACCTATTTACTTTATCATTTTATGCATGAGAGGGCCTTCTGCAGTAACTGCTTATTGCACTTCCTTTCCCTCTATGTTCAGGCATCCTATCTTGCTGTTGAGGATGGGCTTACCTGTCATCAGGCAAGTATATATTTTGTATGTTGTAGATTGTGATTTTATTTTCTGTTTTGCAGGATCTGCCCACACAATGGATCGAAATTGAACTGAATAAAGTTGGAGCTGGGAGAGCTTTCCTCTCCTAGGCCATTAAATGACACCGAGGTGTGATGACAGAACGCATCCAAACTTCTCTATTTGGAATGAGAGAGAGAAATGTGACTGGGGGGGTTACAGAAAAGGCAATCTCAACCATTCTGCATTGCAGAAGGACGATGAGCTTATCTATTGTTTTCTGCCTTTTATCTGTGCTGTGGAAAACTGATTGTACCCAGTCAGCATTCACTGTGCCTTATGTTTTAAACATGGCACACAGTTTTAAAGAACTGGTATGGAATTTTATAAAACTACTCACTTGCAGATTCTGCAAAGCCACTGGAAACTCTGTGCCAAAAAGTTGGCTAAAATTGAGGCAGAAGTGGCTACTTTCTTTTTATCAAATAGGACAGCCTGAGAACACTGGCAGCACAAACAACATTGAAAAGTATGCATGCTAGGAAATGGATTATTTTAGTTCAAGAGAAATAAGCACTCCTCTTCCTTGTTTTTCATATATCCATCCAAAATGTCAAACACAACCCCAATTGTAAGGATCCTGTCTAGTCATTTTGCCACAGTCATGCTTAGAGCCTAGATGGCATTGACCATTATAATCCTGACCCTTTTGATATGGGAGCTCTGCAGTGCCCGAGACCTTTCAAATCTCCTATTCTATTGGTATGCAGATGCTTGCATTGTTTTCCTGTACTTAAACATCTGGCTTTAGTCTCCCATTCATTACTTTCAGTTAGTCATCTGACTACCTTCCACGTGTCTCCTCTTGTTTTCATATTCTTATAGCAGAATTTATCTAATTTATTTGACTCATTTATGTAAGCCTGTTGGGCATATGTGCCCACTCTTATGGGTGATCTTGGGTACAACATCTGGTTTTGTGACTTATTCAGAATCGTATAATCAGGAAGTGGGTATTGAGGGAATTGTGCCAAAGCTACAAACCTGAAGCTTGTTAGATGACCACAGCTCTAACCTACTTTTAAAATGAAGCTGATTAGCTGGGTGATTTCTGGACCCGTGCAGGCCTAATCCATTTGTTTCCTAAACAAACTAATTGCCTTTGGTACCTTTCAGCGGCAGGAAAGTTTTTCTGACTTGAGTGTTTCTAGAAGCAGCGGGTGTCAAATGTCTCTCCTCATAGGCCTATTTGGGATGAGAGACAGAAATGTGACTCGGGGGGGATTACAGAAAAGGCAATCTCAACCATTCTCCATTGCAGAAGGCCGATGAGCTTGTATTTATTGTTTTCTAATTTTTTCAACTCTTCAGTTGTTTCATCAATACAGATTTACCTGATACTTGCTTTCCCCACAGTCAAGGAATGTAAATGTAGTTTCCCATTGTTGCATTGGTGAAGCATTCCTAGTCCAGGCTATCTTCAGTTGAACAATTCATAAATGTCATTCTTTATGAACTTGTAGCTTTGTATTTTAAATGAATTTATGCATGCATGTTATGTGCATTGTAAACTAAAAGAAAATATACCTGTTTTGTGGGTCCAGTTGGCCTACCTGGTTACGTCGTTTTTCAGGGGTGACTGGGGAGCAATGTTCGGTTAAGTGACTTACTCAAGGTCACACAGTAGGTGAATGAGAGCTGAGAGAATCAAGCCCCTGTACCACACACAGGAACGAGAGTTCACAGCCTTAATGCTATGCTGCAATTAGATGGAATCCTTTAGTTACTCTGCAGTACATAATGTTAATCATAAAGAATGCAAACGTCAGCTGAATTTATAGAGAATTCATACTTGCATAATTCAACACAAATGTGTTTCCTTCTTTGTCAGCTTAATGCTGCATTTTTCTTGACTGCAAAAGCAATTCTATATACGTAATAGCAGAGACGTATGAGTTAACAGGTTAGAGAAATAATGGAAGACGATACTTTGGGTTGTGAAGCTGCTTTATGAAAATGATTGCATAAGACATGATTCATAGATAAATACTAGTTTATCAGTCTGCAAACTGTAACAAACTTGGCCAATAATCAGAGGCTAGAATCAAACCCTGTACTAATCTGTGAGATAAAGACCATTATGCCAACCCCTCACCTAAAATTACCGAAGTCTCTACTAGGCTTGCAGTGCAGGGTACCACTAAGAAATCAAGCCCAAATTCCTAGTTCCCAAGAACTGTGCAAGTGACTTTTAGGTGACAAAGTAGGTAAATGAGGACTGAGGGAATTGAGCCTGTATTACTGGATCTAGTGATCAGTCTTAACCCTCTGCAGTAACTGCTAAACTTGGCATTTGATGCAACCTCATTGTAAATATTTTAATGTAGTGAGTAGATTTGAGTTGTGAGGATATAGATTTGATTCCTGCTTTGACTTTCAATGCATCATGCTGTCTTCCTCTTCATTACCCATATTCTCTATGAAACAGTTTTACATAACGCTTCATAATATTGAATTAATTCATACTTTAATCTTATCAAAGGACGGTTGGCATAGTGGTTAATGTATTAACGTCATAGATGAAAAGTACATGGTTTGATTCTCTCTTCTGAACATTGACTAGACTTTACAACAGTCTGCTGACCGATAGCCTAGTATTTACCTGTAAAGCTATGCACCAGTATTAAGTTAAGAATTTTTATCAACCTTTGTGCAGTTTAGCACAGAGTGTTAAGGCTGGAGGCTGTTTAACAAGGTTCATCTTGGAGATTGAGGAGATCAAGCCCAGTATCGCGATTATCTTCTGTGTGATCTCTGAGGAAGTCACTTTAACTAGACAGTGCTCCTAGGTAGCTCCTGAAGAGATATTTCTGCGGTTTGAGTTTAACTGGCTAATAATAAAAATAAAACCACATCTACCCCTTCTTTCTGTCCCTGTTTTGTAATACTGGGGACCCTTTTTGGATGACGTACGATTGGAACTATACTTCCTTTCACATATAGATGCAGGAAGAAGAAACTTCTAATCTGTCTTGCTAAAAGAAGTGTAGTGGTGGTTAAAACTGCTCTGATCTCTCTAGTGCCTTGAATGGGGAACATAGTATGTGAGAGATGTACATAAACCATTTCACTGGGGGAAAAAATTTCACACAAACAAGGTTGCCAAGAACACACACACTACTTCATCCACCATAGGTAGTGTCCACACACAGACCATCATATGCTGAGGTACTTAAAAGCAATTTTTTTTCCCCAAACCTTGAAGACCTCCTAAACCTGCAAATGGCAATGTCGGTCCTCAGCAATCTCTAAAGCACATACCCAAAAGCGACAACAAACACCACACACAAGCCTACACCTAATGGACTCTTAAAAAAAACCCAAAAGGCAAACAATTTACTGAGGACTGTTGTCATAGATGACGCCATTTGTTTGACATACAGATGGACCCACTCACCAGACTAGATGAGAAGAATAGTCAGTTGCTTATCTAGAGCCAAGATCCACAAAGTCACACTCACTCAGCCATTGGACCACAGGTGCCAGTATGATTCTATCATAGTCCACGTGGACTTAAATGACCTGAGACGTACCTTTCTGAACTGTATGTATAGATACATGATGGACCTCTCTGTCTAAAAATGGTATGCATCTTGCATTGAGCAGCATTTTGGATTTCCTAGCAGAACTGTTTCATTCTGGTGCAGTGGCTGCTACCATCAGAGTACAACTGGCTGCCATTTCAAATTTTCATGTTGGAGTTTCTAACTCCAGCATAATGTCTCACAAACTCTGTAAGGCCTTCATGAGACGTACATCTCTATTTAGACCCCCAGTGAAAGAGCCACTACCACCTTGGGATCTTAATTTGTTTCTTGCCTCCTTGATACTGCCATCCTTTGAACCAGCAGCATCATGTTCCTTGAAGTTTCTCTCTTGGAAATCTCTTTTCTTAGTTGCTATTACTTCTGCCAGACGTGTTTCAGAACATCATACACTATGTGTTCGCCCTCCATACCTAGTTTTTCACAAAGACAGGGTGTGTGTGTGTGTGTGTGTGTGTGTGTGTGTGTGTGTGTGTGTGTGTGTGTGTGTGTGTGTGTGTGTGTGTGTGTGTGTGTGTGTGTGTGTGTGTGTGTGTGTGTGTGTGTGTGTGTGTGTATATATATATATATATATTTATATTTGTGTGTGTATATATATATATATATATATATATATATATATATATATATATATATAATCTATAGGTTCATAGGTTCATACTAGGCTATCTGCCCTGGGGCAATTATAAGCCTAGCCCGATTCTGTATGGCTTACGCCACCCCTTGATTTGAGTATACTGTGCCCTTTTTAAGGTTTAGTTTACTGTGCCTCTGTCTAATAGTGACACAGGAGTAATCCCTGGGACAAACCTACGATCCCCCATCCACTTATCGAGATTCTTCTTGAAGAGATTCAGTGAGGTGCTCTGCCTCACATGAACTGGAAGTCTATTCCAGAGCGAAGGGAGCCTCTGGGTTATGAACCTGTCCTTCCAGCAAGTTCTATTTATTTCTGTGCTGAGGTTCAAGTCCCTCGAGCGTGTGGCTCTAAGGGATTTAGATTTACTGAGGTGGAGCATGTCCATTAATTCTGGATTTGACATAGCTTTGTATGTCAGGCATAGATCGCCTCGAAGTAGGCGGTATGCAACTGAGTAGAGCTGGAGTTTTTTTAACCGAGCAGCATATGGCATCTGTTTGAGACCCTTGATCCTCTTGGTGAGATACTTTTGGGGTCTTTCTAATTGCTGCAGGTGTCGGGTAAGGTACATCCCAAAAGGGGCATTGTATTCTATGATGGGCCTGATGAGAGATGAATAAAGGAGCACGATTACCTCTCTTGATCTAGATGTGAAACCCTTTGTGATGAGGTGGGCTATGTAGAAGGTCTTTCTAACCACTTTGGCAATGTGGTTTTCAAAGGAGAGATTGCTATCAACTTGGGTCCCCAGGTCCCTAATAACTTTCTCTGTACTTAATGGGTTTCCGCCTATGTGGTAATTTGTGGGCACATTGTTTTTGCCAAAGGGTATGACTATACATTTTTTGGCGTTTAGCTTTAAACCATGGCGCTGGCACCAGTTATCTGTCTCTGTGAGCCCTCTTTGAAGGATGTTTGTGTCAGCTGGAGAGTTGATTATGGCGCCCAGTTTGCAGTAGTCTGCAAACTTGGTGAGCCATAGTCCTCCCACGTTTGCCTGTACCTCGGAAAAGTATATACCGAACAAGAGTGGTCCCAGGACAGAACCCTGTGGGACGCCACTTGTGACCAGTTTCGAGTCTGACATGGCTCCAGCAACTCTCACTCTGTGGGTTCTGTCTTTGAGCCAGTTTGCGACCCATCTTGTGACATAGGGGTTTATATTTAAGCTAGATAGCTTATCTATGATGCCCGAGTGGGGTATTGTGTCAAACATTTGAAACAATACCCCACTCGGGCATCATAGATAAGCTATCTATGATGCCCGAGTGGGGTATTGTGTCAAATGCCTTTGCAAGGGCCAGATAGGCTGTGTGGACTACCTTCCCTTCATCTATGGCTTTGGTGACTGTTTCAAAGAAGTCAACCAGGTTCAAAAGGCAGGATCTGCCCTTGACAAAGCTGAACTGGATAGGATCTAGTGTCTGTTGGTCCCCAATGTCTTTGTTTATGAGCTCCATGATGACCCTCTCCATAGCCTTGCAGACTAAGCTAGTCAGGCTTATGGGGCGATAGTTTCCAGGGTCCGTAGAGGCTCCACCTTCGTGGAGTGGGACCACTGTTGCTGTACGCCATTCTCTGGGCACATATCCTGTAGTGAGGCTGAGATTGTATAGCTGTTTTATTTGAGGGATTAGTTCCTCTTGTAGTTCATGTAGGACGCAACCTGGGACGCCATCTGGTCCCATGGAAGCAGTGTTTTTTGCTTTGGAGAGGGCAGCCTTCACCTGAGCATCTGAGATGTTTGGGAGGCAGCCCTCTGCCGGGATAGATACTTGCTCTTTTGGGGGGTGGGGGGGAGTTTGCACTGAACCGGTCTGCCAGGATATTGGCGATGTCTGTGGGTTCAGTGTATTTCTTGTCGTTTAGAATCAACTCAGAACAAGTCTGGGAGTTGCATCCCAGGTTTCTAACATAACTGAAAAAAGCCAAGAAAGAGGTTAGAAGCACCAAAAACCAAAAACACAAAATTCCAGGATGGCTGAGCGGAGGCAATAATTCCAATGCTGTTGACACCAGTATGAAGATTTATTTCACCAAGATACGACACACAACACAAAGCGCTTTCACTCGGTTCCTACCGAGCTTTATCAATACAATGAAAGCAGCATAAATGGTAGTTTATATACATTCACTTAATTCAATCTAATTTGTTACATATGCAAATGATTTCTTAAAGTTGTAATGTTTGGTATTTTAAAAAATATTTGTTTAAAAAATGTAAAGGATAATTTGTGCATTGTATCCTTATAACTTATAGCACTTTAAGTTATAAGGATACAATGCACAAATTATCCTTTACATTTTTTAAACAAATATTTTTTAAAATACCAAACATTACAACTTTAAGAAATCATTTGCATATGTAACAAATTAGATTGAATTAAGTGAATGTATATAAACTGCCATTTATGCTGCTTTCATTGTACTTGATAAAGCTCGGTAGGAACCGAGTGAAAGCGCTTGTGTTAAACGTTGTGTGTTCGTGTATCTTGGTGAAATAAATCTTCATACTGGTGTCAACAGCATTGGAATTATTGCCTCCGCTCAGCCATCCTGGAATATAACTGAAAAAAGCCTTATGATTGTCTTTGGTGTCCTGTGCAATTTTTCTCTCGAAGCTGGCCTTGGAGGATTTTATGAGGGATCGTAATTTTTTGCTAGTATTGATCAGAGATGCCTTCCCTATTAGGGATTTTGCTCTATCATGTAGTAGCTTCCTCCTTCTGTTGTACAGTTTATTTATGGCAGGGGTCCACCAGACTGGACGCCTGCCTTTGGATGATTGGTTCTTGGTTTTGTTTGGGATAGCATGATCCATGCATTCCTGGAGATGTCCGTAGAATGCATTTATATAGGATTCTGCAGTTTGGGCTGTAGTTTCCACTGGCCCTGGGGCCTTGAAGGATTCCACTTAGGTTTTGAGAAGTTCGCTTTGGAGAAGTTTTTCACTGTGGTTTTCTGGGCTTGGGGTGTGGTCTGGATGTGGACATCCAGTGAAATTAATTTATGGTCTGATCTTACCAATGAGGGATATACTTCTGGTGTGGAGCATAGAGTCCCCATGTTGGTAATGATCAGGTCTAGTATGTTGTCCCCTCTTGTGGGACTGGTGACTAGTTGTTCCATAGCATTTGAGTTTATAATTTCCAGGAATCTTTGGGCTAAGGTGCTGGGGTTTGAGTAGTGCTTCCAGTCAATGTTTGGGTAGTTGAAGTCGCCCAGTATAATGGTGTTCGGAGAGATCTTCATGTTCTCCAATGTTTTCAGGAAAGCCGAATGGGATTCGGTGGAGTCACCTATAACAAGAGTATCAGGTGTGTTATTCAGCCTTAAGGGCTGTGGCTGCTTGGCACACTGATTTTGTGGGTTATGTGTTGTGTGTGTTTTGTTTTGAGGTAGTGTTTGCTTGGATGTCTGCTTTGGAGGTCTCTGTTGCTTAGGTAGATTTTTATTTAGAGCCTCCGAATATGTTTTTGTGTATTTATGTGTTTGGTTTGCTGATGTGGTGAGACTATGTGATACTGGAATTGTGTTGTGTGAGGTTACCTTCTCCTCCTGACTGGTTACACCAGTTTTGAGATGAGAGAGCTCAGCCTCCAGTTTGGCTAAATAGTTGCATCTCTCACATATATTTGAACCTGTTTGGAGGAGGAGAGGGTTGTCCATGTACATGAAACAGTTGTAACATTGTAAATGGTTTGGAGTCTGACATGGCTCCAGCAATTCTAACCATGTGGGTTCTGTCCTTGAGCCAGTTTGCAACCCATCTAGTGACATAGGGGTTTATATTTAAGCTGGTGAGCTTATCTATAATGCTCAAGTGGGGTGTTGTATCGAAGGCTTTTGCGAGGTCCAGATAGGCTGTGTGGACCACCTTCCCTTCGTCAATGGCCTTGGTGACTGTTTCAAAGAAGTCAACCAGGTTTAAGAGGCAGGATCTGCCCTTAAAGCCAAACTGGGTAGGATCCAGTGTCTGTAGGTCCTCAATATCTTTATTTATGAGGTCCATGATGATCCTTTCCATAGCTTTGCAGACCAAGCTAGTCAGGCTTATGGGGCGATAGTTTCCAGGATCCGTTGAGGCACCACCTTTATGGAGAGGGACCACTGTTGCGGTACACCACTCTTTGGGCACATATCCTGTAGTAAGGCTGAGACTGAACAGTAGTTTTATGTTTGGGTTTAGCTCTTCTTGGAATTCATGTAGGACGCAGCCCGGGACACCGTCTGGTCCCATTGATGCTGTGTTTTTTGCTTTGGAGAGGGCGGCTCTTACCTGAGCACCTGAGATGTCAGGGAGGCAGCACTCTGCTGGGATAGATATTTGCCCTTTTGGTGGGGGGGGGGGAGTTTGCGCTGAACCTGTCAGCTAGGATGTTGGCACTGTCTGTAGGTTTGGTGTATTTTTTTGTCATTTTGGACTAATTCTGAGCATATCTGGGAATTACCACCCAGGTTCCTAACATAACTAAAGAAAGCCTTGTGATTATCCTTAGTGTCCTGTGCAATTTCTCTCTCGAAGCTGGCCTTAGACAATTTTATGTGTGCCCGTAGTTTTTTGCTAATACTGATCAGTGATGCCTTCCCTTTTTGGGATTTTGCTCTATCATTTAGTAGCTTCCTCCTTCTATTGTACAGTTTGTTTATGGCTGAGGTCCACCAGACTGGACGTCTGCCTTTGGAGGATTGGGTCTTGGTTTTATATGGGATCGCATGATCCATGCATTCCTGAAGGTGTTAATAAAATGCATTTATAAAGGATTCTGCGGTCTGGGCCGTATTTTCCACAGACCCGGGGGCTTTGAAGGATTCCACCTCAGTTTTGAGGAGTGTGAAATTTGCTTTAGAGAAGTTTTTCACTGTGGTTTTCTGGGCAGGGGGTGGGATCGGGATGTGAATATCCAGTGAGATTAGTTTATGGTCTGATCTTACCAGTGAGGGATACACTTCTGGTCTGGAGCATAGAGTCCCCATGTTGGTGAGGATCAGGTCCAGTATGTTTTCCCTTCTTGTGGGAGTGGTAACAAGTTGTTCCATAGCATTTGAGTTTATAAATTCTAGGAACCTTTGGGCTAGGGTGTTGGAGCTAGAGTAATGCTCCCAGTCTATGTTTGGGTAGTTGAAGTCGCCCAATATAATGGTGTTTGGAGAGACCTTCATATTTTCCAGTGTTCTCAGGAAGGCCGAGTGGGGTTCCTGGGTTTGGGAGGGTGGTCTGTAGCAGGCTATAAACTGGAAGGCAGTTTTACCCACTGTTAGTTGCACATGGATTGTCTCTGATGCTTCGTGCTTTGCCGCCAACCTGGAGGTGTGGGTATCTTTGATGAATATCGATACTCCCCCTCCTTTTGTGGTTCGGTCCAAGTTTTGGGGCAGAAAAGTATGGTATGAGGTATAACCTGGTAGTGCTGGGGTGCTCTTGGGAGCCCTGAACCAGTTTTCTGTTACTGCACTGATATCGATGTTCTCCATGCTAAGGAGAGTTTCGAGTGCGTGCATCTTGAGGTTTAGACTTCTGGCGTTGAGTAGCATTACTCTTAGTTTCTTACCCCTTGTGATACCTATGGAGGTGGGTTTGTCTTTTGAGCCTTGCCTAAAAAAGGCACTATGGGGGTAGCAAGAGCCTTTGCCAATATCCGAAAGCCCAGGGGTGACAGGTGCAAGCCATCCCTAGCGAAGCATCGTGGCTTGTCGAGCATATCATCCCAAGCTGACAGGCATTGGATCCCCTTTGAATGACACCAGTACTTACGCCAATTGTTGAAATTGATCATCTTGTCTTCATATTGTGGCATCATTCTTGGTGAGGGTAAGATGCTACTCAAGGTCAGGGTCA